>NC_056522.1:193517553-193601544 GCF_019175285.1 Sceloporus undulatus | reverse complement strand
AACCTGGCCAAGAAACCCCTGGGTTAGGTTATCCTTGGGGGGAGTCACACTCTCTCAGCCTTGGAGAATGGGAATGGCAAGCCCCTATGAAGAAACCTTGCCAAGTAACCCTCAGGGATAGGTTAGCTTTGAGGTAAGTCACACTCTCTCAGTCAAGAAACGCACATGGGTTTAAATGCGGGGTATAAATGAAATGTGTGAGAGAGCTTTGTCTGCACCAACTTGGGAGCAGAGTTTGTTGTGGTTTTATTTCTAAGGAAAGAAGAAAAAACCCTCTGTAAAGCCCACTTGACAAAGCTAGCTCTACTATAAGGCAAAGTGAGGTGACTGCCTCAGGCACTGAATGGTGAGGGATGGCCCAAGAGAGGCAACCCACCTATCCACTCATGTCCATGGAGTCCCTCAAGCTAGCCTGCTTACTTCAGGTCTAATGAAGGATACATTTACATTAATAATGTTGATAATGGGTTGAGTTTCCCTTATCCAAAATGCTTGGGATCAGAAATGTTTTGATTTTCAGATTTTTATTTTATTTTTTACTTTTATTTTTTGGAAATTGGGATACCTGCATTTACATATATGTTACTATTGTTGTGTGCATTCAAGTTGTTTCCAACTTATAGTGACTCTAAGGCTCATAGGATTTTCTTGGCAAGTTTCTTCAGAAGGATTTTCTCACTGCCATCCTCTGAGGCTGAGAACGTATGACTTGCCCAGGTCACCCAGTGGGCTTCCATGGCCAAGCCAGGATTTAAACCTTGGTTTCCCAGTGCCCTAATCCAATGCTCAAAGCATTTTACTGTGCTGTATATAAGTACATAAAGGCCTGTTACAGTCTGCCAAAATAAAGCTGCTTTGGGTATGCTATTTAAATAATGCATGGATCCTAAAAGTCCGGAGGTCACGCCAAAGCCACTCTCCGTTCCTAAGCACTGGAGTGCAGCTTTGGTGCAGCTTCTGGATTCTTAGGATGCAGGCATCATTTAAACAGCATACCTCCAAAGAGACCCGAAGCAGCTTTATTCTGGCAGTCTGTAACAGGCCAAAGTGATCTCTTGGAGATGTGACCCGAGTGTAAACACGAAATTCGTTTATGTTTCATATGCACCTTACACATTTAACCTGAAGGTAGTTTATACAATATTTTTTTTAAAATTGTGCATGAACCAAAGTTTTGTGTACATTGAACCATGAGAAAACAAATGTATCACTATCTCAGCCACCCATGCAAAAAAAAAAGTTTTGTGTTTTGGAGTATTTCAGATTACAGAATTCTGGATAACAAAGATTAATTTGTAGTGGCAATTCTCAAATTACCTTCTATATTTGCAGTACAGGGTGCCAGCATGTATTTCGCTTCAGACAATAAAATCTCATGGGCAACTTGCCCTTTCACCCTTGAATAGCTTTTAGTGTATGTTCCAGGGAAATCTGGTGACCTGTCAGTGGGTTTCTTTAATGAGAAGGCAAGTGATGATAGGAAAGTCAGCTTGTCCAGCACATTGACTACATGATGAAGTTTGGAGTGAATGTGTAGAATATTCTAGGCTACATTCTTAGTTTACATAAGTAACAGCGAAGCCTTTGTATTAAAATTATCAGAGCATTAGGACTCATAGACTGCCATATCTAGTCAGCATGCCCTCTAGAATTCTTCTTAGAGTTTCCCACAACATGGAGAGATTCATCAGCAGGTTAATCAACACTGAAAGGACTCAAACAAGGACCTAATTCATCTTTTTGACACAGGTTAAATGGGTAAAAACCATGCCCCCCCCTTTCTGAATCACTTCAGTGATTCAAATTAAGTGAGAACCATTGTGGTTTAAACCAAATCATTTGGAAACACGATCCAGTTTAAGCCATAGTGGGAATTAGGCCAAGGCAAAACCATTGACTGACATCAGGGGTGGAGGAAACCTTGAGTCTCTAGATATTTTGATTTAGAATTCCCCTGAGCAACATCCAAAATATTCAGTGGTAAGAGTCTGTGGGATTTGAAGTCCAAAATGTCTGGAGAGCCAAAGATTCTTCATCCTTTATCAGAAGGATCAAAATCAGCCTACTCACTGAAGAAGGCAGACACTTGCTGGGGGGATTCAAACAGTGATTTCTGTCAGTTGAGATAGGATATCCTAAGTGAAAGGCATCTCTGCAGACTAAGGACTTGTCTACACCCATGGGTAGTAGTCCATACTCACCCCGTAGCCACAGCACAATCTATAGTGACTCCAATTCTCAGTGTACATAAGTAACTCATCACTCATCAAGGTAAGACCAGAAGAAAAGGGCAGTCCTACAACGATCACATTCCTATAGTGCAGAGTACTTTTGGCCACACAACTATGTCCTTGCCGTCAAAACAGATATTCCAGATGAATGCAGGTATTTTGGGAAAAGCCACATATTGCCTGCAAATCCTGAGGAACACCACATGCCCAGGTTGCAGCCACTATGGAGTGAATATGGAGTTTTCTGCCAGCGTAAAAAAAATCCTCAGGCTACCTTTGAGTGCTTGGTTGACAGTCACTTTCATGATGTTAGCCCTAACACTCCTAGATTGCCACCCATAAAATGGACTCTAGAATAAGAAACATTTGATTTTGTAAAGGACATTTTTCCCTTAACGTAAGATTCCTCTGCAGGGAGTTCATTCCAATAAGCAGCTGGATAATTGTTGCATAACTCCAAACGACTACAAAGATCTATGGGCTAAAAGTGCTAAAATGAAGTCTTTTCATACATGATTAGAATTTCGCTTCTCCTGAGGATCTACCAGAAAGCAGCCCTGAAGGAAATGGAAATCAAAACACAGCTAATAAGGAGATTTGCTAATTGGTATTTCTCTCTAACATGGGTCAAATCAAGCTAAAAGCCAAATATCATATGCAACTATACAAGCCTAAATTGAAGCTCTGAACTCTCACTTTATCTCAGATATATCAAAGAAGAATTTATCCAAGCATTTTCACTGTGCAATCTACTACACTCCTGTGAAATGGTTCTGCATTGTAGGCTCTGAGTAGAATTGCTCATGACGTGCAAAAATTGTCAATTTCATGAAGCCATTTAATGTAATGATATTTTTGTTCAGTAATAGAATTTCAGTCCATTTCATAAAAAAAAGAGATGATGTCTCTCCTTAAAGCAACTCTCAGAAATTACAACAAATGGACAAAGATTCCTGTCCATCTCATAAAAAGGAGACCATGAACTGTCACACTACACACTTATAGTGCTACGATTCCGCTTTCATTGCCATGACAACATCCTATGGAATCCTGGGATTGGCAATTTACAGGGAGGGCCCTTTCGGATCCTCAGCCAGAGAATTCTCCTCTACTGCCTGTGACCAAACTACAAATCCCAGAATTCCATAGGATGCAGCCATGGCATTTAAAGGGGAATTATAGTGCTATAACTGTGTAGTGTGAAAGGACTCCTTGGTTCTTCATTTAATGTAACTTAGAGTAAATAGATGGAGTGTTCATCTAAAGGGAATAAGCCCACACATCCATGCCATTCTCTATGTCATCTCTCTCTCCCTCATTTGCTATTGTGTCTTGTCTTCTATACTGTAAATCTTGTTAGGATCAAATATTCTCTTATACCTGACCTTTGTCAACTGCTCAGAGAGCCGTTTCGACCGAAAAGCACAGTAAACATGTTTTTAGCAAGCAAGCTACAGAAGTTGTCACTTATTGTGAGATGCAGTTAGGACACAGGGCACATCTGAAGCCTTTGTATTTGTTTACACTCATTTGACAGCTTAACAATGCCTACAAGCAAAGCATTTCCATCTTGAAAACATGCACGCTGCTTGCTGTTACTCTGTACCTTCTGAGCTTTGCCCACACACTTAGAAACTCTTGCCTTCCTGAAATGTAGGAGACTGCCGTGCCTAAATAAATAAATTTACCTGAAATTTTTAAACTATGAAATCTAATGTTTAAAGCATCCTTTGGTAATGCTATACCCAATTTCAATGTAATTTAGGTCATTTTTACTGGTGCATGGTTAACACATATTCTAAGTCAGCTGCTTCACTATCAGCTTTACCAACAGGGTTCAGCTGCTACAATTTTTGAAAGTTGCATCAAGTGGAAAAAGATTGTCTAGTTTTCATGTAATGGGCTGAAAGTTTTGTCAATGATATTTCATTATGGGACTTCATGTAATGGAAAAGACCATTTTAATGTAATTGGTGATTCTGTTTAAAGGCTACAATATGTATGCTATGAGTGGCCAACATGGACAGCATCTGCATCTGTGGACAGCCCTTCAATATCTTTATAAAAAAAATTAAAAATCACCCCAATTGTGGTCCATCCAACCTTGCAGGAGAACACAAGTGACCATTTTGCCCCATTTCCACACACCCCAGAGAGTTGTAGTGAAAAAAAGACCTAAATCTGGTGCAGCGAAGTTGAAAGGGAGTGAAATGGCCAGTTGTGTCTGCCAAAGCCTGGGGAGCACAACTGGCCAATTTTTTTTCTCTTGGAAGAGTTTTTCATTCTCTTTCCCCCTCCTTAGATAGATAGGGAATTCCTTCATGCTAACACCCCCCTTCTCTCTTTCTCTCCCTTTGGGGCTAACTGATATTCTGTCAAATATTTTCAACTGAGCTGTTATGTTTCCATCTTCCTGCTCTCTCAACTTTCTTTGGAAAGATGGTGGAGAAAAATATTCCTTATACCTGAACTGTTCACTAGCTAGATTAGATTTTAGCTTCTATATAAATATAGATTAAAGCCACTAGTAAACTTTTGTTTTAAACTACAAACTACAGTATGTGTTTGTTGTTGTTTTTTGGAATCAGTTCTTAGGAAAGCATAGTTAGACAAGAGCACATTTCTGCTATTTTGCTAATTTAAAACTAGACCCTAATAGTCTTGGCTTTGACATTTTTGATATTCAATATTTTTGTTTCCTTAGCAAAAGTTGAAGCCTTAGGAAACTTAAATTACCCCACATTTTTTCCCAAAATGATTTTGGGCCAACAATAGGAGATGGCCCTACAGGTCTCTCTGGAGTCCCACAAGGGCAATGCAAAACCCGGTCCTTGGGAGTTCTCCATGCCTTCTATAATGGCAAGCAGGAAAGATGGGAGCCAGCTCAGAGGAGTTGTGTCTACCCATTTAGACAGAAATGGTTTGTCTATTGATGTTATCAGCCCAGTGTGGATATGTTAGCCCTTCAGTGTGGGCATGGCTTCAGTCTCACGTGATTTGTTTGATATCATTAACCAAATACAATCATCTCTTGAACTTTACTTAGGATAGCATTATTCAACATGGTACCCTTGGGGAAGGCTGACAACAACCTCAGTCAAACACTTATGGGAAAGTTTAGACAGATTTAGAATACATATTTATATAAACATAGATCTGAAATAAGGATAAATGTGGCAGAAATTTAATGCAACAAATGTATATGTTCCATAAACACAATTTTAAGAGCTATTGCTCTCTTGGATGCTGGGACACTTATTGAAAGGTTTTGGGGTCTTTGGGAGGAAAGTGTTGTAGGCATGAACTGGATCTTATGACATTTGGAATAAATCTGTTTGTTTCCCTACTGAAAGGCTACAGTAAGCTTTGTAGGAAGCATCAAACAGAACAGATGGCATTATCACCAAACAGAACCTCTGCAAATAAAACAATCTGAGACAAGAAAGCTTCTCCACTTTTCTGTGAAAGCCAGCAAATGTCTCCAGTTCTGACCATATCAATAAAGAAAAAAACTTCAATTAATTTGGCAAATTTCTTTTCATCACAAACATGCTAAGAACAAAGTCTGATCACTTACAAACAAGGAAGGTATCAGATAGATCGGATTATATGACCATCAAGACTAGGGTATCAAGACTGGGGTCTTGTCCAGACTTGCCCAGCCCTTCACATGTACAGCCAATATGACCAATGTCACCACCAGTTTTAGCAAAGCAGATCAAGTCTAATCTGAGTTGGCAGAAACGTCTCCAAGATCTCAGACTGGTGTCATTATGACTTCAGCTGCCTGATGCATTCTACTGAAAAAGACTGAACTCAGGACCTTCTGCATGGAAAACAAGTGCTCTTTATGGAATTTGCTCTACTTCTTGGACAGTTGGGAAATTAATTCCTTGAGCACAGGTCCAGATTGTGAAAAGTAACAATATGCCCACAAACACTCTGTCCATGTAGAGCAGCTGAGGAGGGGGGTCTTGAAGACGTATGGTGGTGTCATTTCATCACCAGTGTGGATGATGATAACCCCCCTGAATCTGAGGGTAGTGAAGAACTGGCTGCTCCTCTCCAACCTAAATTAGTCATTCTTAAATCCACTGAAATCCATAGGGTAGAGTTGTTGTGAGTCTCAGCCAGTTGATCCCAGTGGATGTGCATGGCCAGTTTTAGTTGAATAAGGGCTTCATTCCAACAGGTTTAAGTGTGGGCTATTCATTAATTCTACAAGATGTGGATCTTTGAAATGCATATCCTATAGTTCTTCTTACATGCTTCAAAATAGTGGAAACTCTGTTGTGGTATGTGTTGAATGGAAATATCTGAACACTAAGGATCAAAATTTGATTTTGGATGGGTTAGGTGACCAATAATAGTGGTTCTCAAAAGCATAATTATCTGTCTATCTATTTGTATAATATCATGCCTTTCTTCCATTAGAGGCCCCGAAGCAACTTACAATACTGTAAGCCCTTCATAGCCACAGTTTCTGCATCTATAGATCCAACCATCCACAGCTTGAAAATATCCCCTTCTGCTACAACCAGCTAAAAGCTGAAGGTCTGTTTAAATAAATAGGTCTTCGCTTGCTGGCAAATGGAGAGGAGGCCTTGGGAGCTTTCTTTGAGAGGGAAATCATGGGCCTGTTACAGACAGGCCAAAATAAAGCTGCTTCGAGTCACTTTGGAGGTATGGTATTTCAATGATACATGAGTCCTAAGAGTCCAAAAGCCGCACCAAAGCCACGCTCTAGTCCTAACAGGCCATGGAAAAGTTAATTTTAAACTCTCATCCTCAAATCCGCTGACCAGCACTGCGACTAGCCATCATGGCTAGGGTTGCTGTACAGGGCAGTCGGGCATCTTTTTTCCAATTCTTTTTAAATCTAGCCGTAAAGATCCTCTGTTATAAAATTCCACTGTGGAATCCAACTTGCTGCGCTCAAACTGAACTTGGGGAGAAAATGCATTTCAGCTGTTCATACACATGAATATGTAAAGTGGTGGGGAAAGGGTGTTACATCCAGGACTGCACTGTAGCTATGGTAACATGGGTTGGGGGATGGGAAATGCCCATCATAAATACATAAGCCACCCATTTAGAAGAGATTTAGTTGTGCCAGTGGCTGATTTGTGAATATTTCAGTCACAGGAAGAATGGGTCTCATGGAATTTTTTTCAATAAAAAAACAGTGCAGCTGTTTGCAATTTTTCACTGGCCAAACTTTACACTTCTATTTCTCTTTCATACAACTGTGATGTTTTGGAGGCATAATTTGCATTTGATTAATATGGCTTTTAATATTCCACTGTTCTCTGCTCTGTTAGCTTTCTCTTACGCACGCTGAAGATACAAGCATTGCTTTTGCTTCTCTCTTTCTTTCTTTTTTAAGAATACAAAACCCTATTGAGCCAGAGTATATCTACTGCAGCTGTCAGCAGTGACAAATTCAGAAATGCAAAATAAGGACTGACATCTCCTGTCCTTCCAGAAATTAAATCAAATCAATTGCAATGTGTTGAATATGTGTTGATTCCCCATTTTTCACATCTGATCTTAACAAGGGTGATCATGATCAGCATGATAAAGAATCTAATACAAAACTGGGAGTGGGATGTCTAGAGATACACCAAAACAGTCCTCCAAAGTTTCAGGTCCATTTTATTTAACTGTAAGGATTAAATCTAAAAGAAGAAAATGCCAAGGTAGGCTTAGTGCTGAACATTAAGAAAAATAATGACCACAGAAGATCTACATGAATTCATCCTAGACAGCAAAAAATTGAATTAGTCAAAGGGTTCCAATACCTTGGATCAAATATTGAGCAGGATAGAGACTGCAGCCAAGAAATGAGAAGACTAGAATTGGGAAGAGAATTGGGAAAAGAAGTGGACAAGATCCCTCAGAGTGTAGAGGAGTTTCCTTCTTTGAAGGTCTTTAAGCAGAGGCTGGATGGCCATCTGTCAGTGATGCTTTGCCTGAGACTTCCTGCATGGCAGGGGGTTGGACTGGATGGCCCTTGCGGTCTCTTCCAACTCTACGATTTTATGATTCTAAAGTGCAAAGACATAACTCTGAACAGTAAAGTGAACATCATCCAAGCCATTGTATTCCCCGTCACCATGTACGGCTGGATAGTGTAGAAAGCCAATAGAAGGAGAATCAACTCATTTGAGATGCGGTGCTGAAGAATAGTGTTGAGGATACTGCAGACATCTAAGAAGACAAATAAATAAGTTCTAGAAAAGATCAAGCCTGAACTCTCCCTAGAAGCCATGATGACAAATATGAGGCTATTGATCTTTGGCCACATCATGAGAAAACATGAATCATTAGAAAAGATAATGATGCTAGAAAAGGTAGAAAGCAGGAGAAAGAGAGGGAGACCACATGCCAGATGGAAGGACTGATTCGGGGAGGTCACAGGTCTGAGGCCGCAGGACCTGAGCAGAAAGGTTAAGGAGAGGGCATCTTGGAGATGTCTCATCCCCAGGGTCACCATGAGTTGAAGTCAACTTGAGGGCAGTTAACAATAACAACAATTAAATCTATAGCAATAGCAATAGAAAATACATTTCTATACTGCTTATCTGTGAACTAGCACTCCCTAAGCAGTTAACAATGTCTTACGTTTTAGGTTGTCAAGGAGGGTTTATCCTGTTGACCATGTCCTCATACTGCTTGTCTATGCAAACATAGCCCCTACTGAATTCAGTGGAACTGAACTGTATAGAATCATGGCTCTAAAGGCTTGCTGACTACCATAGCACACAATATGCCATTATATACGTCAATGTAAAGCCACAGCAAATTGCTGAACCAGTTGTCTCAGAATTACCACTGATAAATCAGACATGGAGGTACATGAGTACACATCGGTTATTGTCAGCGACTGCAGGAGATGTTGGATACTAGTTTTAAAAAAGCACTGAGCTTTTCTATTTTCTATCAAAACCTACTCTTTAAAAAAATACTAGTAAAACTTTAATTGCACTAATATTTATTTGATGTTTCCTCAAGAAGGGTAAGTGCTGATAAATTGGACATGGTTTCAAAATGCCCTCTAAAAATATTAGGAACTTGGCAAAGTTAGTTTTAGGACAAAAAGCCCCAAAATTAACAAGGTAGCATGGTTATATTGTTTAATACATTCAAAGTGCTGGGAGGAACCTTATAGACCATCCTGCCCACTTCCTCACTTGAGCCAGGAAGTCCAAAGTGAGAGCACCCCCATAACAACTGTATAACCTCTGCTTCATAATAATAATAATAATAATAATAATAATAATAATAATAATAATAATAATAATAATAATAATAATAATAATTTTATCCCACCCCTCTGTGTAACACTTAAAGACTTTCACTGAAGGAGAGCTACTGCCCCTGAAGTATTCAGTGCTGTTGCCAAACTCCTTTTATGGTCAAGGCATTTCATATACAGAACAGACAGAAATCTGGGTAGAAACCCCCTTTTTTCCTAGCACCTACTCGCTATCTTCTATATATTTAAAGAATGAAGATGCAATGTGGTATGAAGCATCTGGTCCATGTTTCCTAAGCATTTATTCAGAGAAAAGCTTCACAAAATGCTTGTGTATGTATAGAAGGCTGAATTTTAATTTCACATATTGACTAGAGATAATCTCCCAAATCTTCCACTGCAGATTGTTGAAATAACCTAGATTACCTTTTAGTCTTTACCGTCCAAATTGTGTAAAATTTATTGGTGGGATCCTGTATGATCATTGCATACTACCTAGTGCTGCATCTACAATGCTACATAGAGGATTCGGTCCAGACCCTCCCTCTCCAAAACCCACTCATTGATACACAGCTGCTGGGATCTACAGGGATCTATCCATTTCTCTCTCGGTTGAAAAGTGGCTGCCTAATGTTCCTACCCCCTTCCATGAGCAATCTCTGGTGTGAAAGGAAGAAAAAGGACCCCTGTTGCAAATCTCCTTCCCAAAAAAGATCTCTTGCACAGAGGGATAGATATGTCAGGCAGCTGCTTCTTTGACAGAGAAGCAGATGCCCATCTAACCCAGCACTAGCTTATCAGTAAGTGGGTTTTGGGAACTTTCACAGTCCTTATGTAGCCCCTAAACTAGAGGCTACATAGGAATTGCCAATACATAGCAGTTATGAATCAGTAACTGTAGGCTATCTATTTCTAGCTGCCCAAAAGGATTTCAGCCTCTGTTTCTTTAAAGAAAAGGAAAGAAAAAGGATAGAAAATGCAAACATTTTAGGTCACCTTAGATTTATGTTATCTACTATAAAGTTCATGAAAGACTTTGTTCTTTTTCACAGATTTGTAAAATTCTTAATCACTGTGACTGCTATTAACTGAAAGATAATTAACCATGCTTCATGTTTTAATTGGGGAGCAAGGCATTCACCTGCCCCATCACTAGTATTACAGTCATTGCTATTTGCTATCTCAAAGAAGAGGCAGATCTTTTTCTTCCTGGTAATTAGGACCCTGAATGTAATAGCTGGTATTTCTGCAAACTCTTTTTTCATAGCATCTTACAAGCCGGACTGTAGTGATTGCATCCCAGTGGACACAAGTGATAGAATAGTAGTCAGTGTCATTCAGAATGGTTGTAAGTTATTTTAAAAGAACTCTAGCCCTTAATTATATGAAGCAGAATCACCCATCAGTTTATATATCCCATTTGACAAATGTGACAAGAGACTTAGAAAAATATCAGGTACACAGCAAAGGCTGACTGAACGCCAACAGGCACAGTACAAAATGTGACATAAGCAAGACCAAAAACTGAAAAGTCAGATACAGCTCAGCTGGAGAAAAACTAATTAGAGGACTAGTCAAGCAAAATGGCTCATATATCAAGCAAAATGTACTATGGTCTTGCTTAAGGAACTGCCACTACCTATTTTTGTATAAAGACAAGGGGAGGAATCTTAAGCACATTAACAATTTGCAAAAATGCATTATTGTGATTAATAGAGTACACTGATAGATTAGGTTCTGCAACAGGAATAGGGAAATTCCAGCTGATGGGTATTCCTCATCTGGTCCACAGGCTGCTTCTGTTGTGACTGAAGATAAGGGAGTATTTAAAGTGTTTGTTGGAGATAAGTGAGTATTTTAAAATTTTCAGCTTTAAATTTCTTTCATAGGTTGGAGTTGTGGCTTGTGGGCTGGAAAACTGTTGCACTAGGGACCACAAGACAGGTTACAGACAGGCACAGAATTGCACTTTATGTGTTTGTTATGGAAATGTCTGGGTCTGTAAGAATTATATTTGACCCTACTCACTTTGCTTTGGCCTTACTCAAAGCTCTAGATCTGTCTGTTTCCAGAATGCATGCTCTTTTATTCCTAGACTTTTCTGAAATTAGAATTTGGTCCCTGGGCTAAAAAGCTTCCCAGAAACACTCTGCAGAAAGGGGTTTAACAAGCCCATCCCTTCAAAATCTTTGCCATCTATCTTTTTCCTTCTCCCTCCCTCCCTTTCATGAATCCCAATAGATTCAGGTTCTAGTCAAATCTTGGAATTCCAGAGATTGACCCTTGGCAATAAATGTGGTGACAAACTGCATTAATTCTGCAATATGGCAGCAGCCAAGTTTTTCAGCCATTTTCTGAATATTTTTTAATGTTCTTCCCATCTCAAGGATGTGCAGATAATAAACAATTTTTAAAAAATAACTCCGGTCTGCACTCGGTATGTTTCAGTGATCATTAGTAGATTGCCGAGGCTTAACTTTGCTCCAGATCTGACAGCTGCTACCTAGGAAATCTCTGACCATTTCCTCCCATGCACTGAGTTGAGTAATTAATTCTACAGATCCAAAGAAGGGTGCAGAGAAGGTGAACAGCCAGTGCAGGCAGCGTGCCCTTAGGAACCAATGTATTTTTCTTTAATATCTTGAGTTCACCCACTTTAATTCACACCTCTACACAGAGTTTGACAAACCATTCATTGGAATTGCTTCTGGAATGTATAGGTGACCCAAGTTCAGGCAGCTATTTTAAGAATCTGTCGCCTGTGTTTATTTTTTAAAAGTTAAAGAGAATAGGGGGAGAGAAACCAAGGGGAACCTTTGGAGGCCAACAAAAGGAGCTGTCCTTTCAGGAAACAGAATGTTTTGACATTTAGAAGCAAGACTTTATTGAGGGGTGCTTTTCTTTTATACCTGAACAGTGATTGATAGTGGAAGGAAAAGAGAGAAAAGTCTTAGCAAATACTATCTTTATGCCCTGGGACTACACAAGAACAAATCCCACAAATCTGCCAGTTATCAGAGGTAGGGATGAATGGGTCATCGTATTTCTAGTCCCACACTGTTTTTGAAATAGTCATTCACAGGCCTCTCTGACTCTGTTTCTACATTAATCAGTAACATGAAAGGGGAATTTTCACTTACATATGCATTTAAACAGTATTTTTGAATGGTCTTTTCCCTCCCACAAAATTGGCATTTACAAATACTTGACACTAAAACATGTACAGTGGGGCCTCCGCATACGCGGCCTTTTTTTAAGTGGGGCAGAAGGGGCGGCGCGTCCCATTCAGTTGCGCCGCGCGCACGCCCATTGCACCCCGCACACCTCCGCGCCGCCGTGCATGAGCCCCATTGTTTACAATGGGGCTTGAGCATAGGCGGAAATCGCCATACGCGGCGGGATCCGGAACGGAGCCCCCGCGTATGGCGAGGTTCCACTGTATTGTGCACACATTTTGGTTTGGTTTGGTTTTTACCTGGGATATCCACATATCAGTTTCATATCAGAAGGATAACCACATTCTGATCCTTGCATCCTCAAGAAATGTGGATCATTTTAGCTTACTTTGAAATGTGGGATAAATGAAATCCTTGAACATACACACAGCTGCACATCACTTGTCCACTCTCCATTAGGTTAATGTCCAAGAAGGGTGGAGTACGTTTGGTCTTCCAGACATTTTAGATGACTGCTCCCATCATTATTTTCATTTTACCAATTTATTTATTTAAAAATGATCCAGACAATGAGTAAAGAATCATTTTTTAAAAAAAGATTAACAGTAAATGAAAAAATAAATGATAAAATAACACAATTGAAATTCTGACATTAAACAAGCAATTAAAATCAACAGTAATCCCTTGCCATTGTCTGTGTTGGTTTGGATTTCTAGAAGTTGAAGTCCAAATATCTGGAGTGCCAAAGGATATTCATCCCTTGCTGTAGACAAAAAAAAAAAACTTTTCACACATACATTGACTGATTCCAGTATGCAAAGGGATCTTGCAGCAACTTTGAGACAAACTGAAAGAAAGAATTTGTAGCATGAGCTTTCATAGACTTGGTCTATTTCCTCAGATCTCTGTTTATGAAAGATCATGCTACAACGTCTTTCTCACTGTGAAGTCGAAGGCTTTCATGGCTGGCATAGTTTTTTGTGGGTTTTTCAGGCTATGTGGCCATGGTCTAGAAGAGTTTGTTCCTGGAGTTTCACCAGCATCTGAGGCTGGCATCTTCAGAGAATGCTGGCATGGAAAAGAGCTGGATATATATATATATACTCTGACCCTAGATAGGGAGGAAAATCCATGTTAATCTGTGTATTGTTCTGTTGTTGATGGCCTCCTCAGGGTAGGAAGATATGCAAAAGAGGATTAGTGTCTGCTTAATTAGTGATCATTGTCTGATGGGAAGGCCCCTGACCCTGGATAGTTTCTCATTTGCATTTGCCGAGTCCTGATTTTGCTGTTTTTCAGGACTGGTAGCCAAACTTTGTTCACTTTAAGGGTTTCTTCTTTCCTGTCTTTCTGGTCTTTATCACCATTTGTCTCAAATGTGCTGCAAGATCACTTTGTTACTGATATTCCAGACTAACACAACTGTCTTTGAATTCTACCTGACTGATTCCAAGGAGGATCCCAGCCTGCAATCCCTGTGGATGTTTTTCCTGCCTTCAGTTGAGTCTCTGCATGGAGGATATAGTCATATTCTGAAGACATCTCACTTTCTTCCAACCCATCTATCCCTCCTCTCTACAGCCACTTTTGAATAAAGAGAGTTCATTGGGACATCCTGCCATACATTTCCCACCCTATGCAAAGTTTTGCTGTCATATGCTTCCAGTACTAACCACCTGACTGATGAGCTTCCATGTTGCTTGATATGTGTGAGCGGTTGACAGGGCTAGCCCTACCATTAGCATGTGGTGGCAGTTGGAAATGGAGGGGGCTGTATATGTGCCACATACCTTACCCTATATCACCTAAGTTAAGCTGCTTCCCTCAGGCACAATGGAGGACAGTGTTTGCCACAAATGCCATTTTGTGGATGGGGTGGAGGACTATATTGTCCCTTTGAATCACACAGGCCATCTTCCTAAAAACAGTCCAATACAATTAGTCAAACAGACATATTTTCTTACTGAATGGAAGGAAAATGGAATCAATATGTTGTGCCATCTTCAGAGAGAAGAGCAATCAAGGCTATATTAAGATAAAGCTCTAGGCCAATGGTTCTCAACCTTTGGTCCTCCAGATGTTTGAGACTTCAACTCCCAACATCCTTGACCATTGGCTGTGCTGACTGGGACTTCTGGGAGTTAAAATCCAAAACAACTGGAGGCCCAAAGGCTGAAACCACTGCACTAGGCTATGTCACAATGGAGAGCACTAACAAAAAAGAAATCAAATATATTTGGACGCCCTTGATATGCTAAGACCTTAAAGTGTAGTTTATACATGAAATCGGGCACTAAGAACACAGAAACATAGACAGTGTTGTGCCCTTCCAAAAAAAAACCCTCGTTTACTGATATGTAATTTGCTAGTTAGAGGATGTATGATAGCTCTCAGTGTGGGTGTGTATGGGTGCGGGTGTTTTTAACCTGATCCTGAACAAGCTTCACAGGTTTTTCTTCTATAAACTGCAGTAATTGCCAGATGTGCTCTCCTGCATATGTAGACTCATGCCTGGGTTTGTCTTTCAGAGACATCTGTCCTTCGCCTGCTTTCTCTCTGTCTCTCTCCTTTTCTACCAGAGGAATTTGCTCTCAATTCACATGCATACAAGTAACCCTTTTATGAGTTAGATTTAAAGCCAGGTTCACTGAAGTGACAGCCTGGTATATTAATCTACTGTGCCACATAACCCCATAATAACATAGACGTTCCTTCAAAGAACAGTTTCCTTCGCCTTCACAAGCTTTTCTTTGAGCTTTACTCAGTGTTCTTATGAATATTTTATATTGGCTTAGACCTGGAGTACTCCTTACACAGATTATTTCCCCTGGGGCACAGTAGAGCCTTTAGATGCCATTTATTTGCACATATTTTACTCTGGTTAAGTAGATATACACATTTGTAAGCAACCTAAACATTTCTTGTTCAATATGCAGTACTAACCCAGGTTGGTCTTTCACTATATACAAACACTCTGAAGAGGACAAAAATGTCAAAAACAGTAGGCGTTCAAAACTGGAATGCTGAGGATAAAAAATACTTCCTGCAGTAAAATGT
Source organism: Sceloporus undulatus (assembly GCF_019175285.1). Lineage (NCBI taxonomy): Eukaryota > Metazoa > Chordata > Lepidosauria > Squamata > Phrynosomatidae > Sceloporus > Sceloporus undulatus. Next base: position 193,585,822 of record NC_056522.1, on the reverse strand, counting down.
AGAGTTCTTGCTTCATTTCTCTTATATCATATTATGGTTCTGTTTTATTTTAAACGGTTGGCTTATCTGCTGGTCTATATAAATACAGAGGGCAAGGGTGCCCTATCCAATTATTCTGACATACAATTCCACATCTTAAAATTAACTTTCTTTTCCTCAAAACTAAGACTAAATCAATACAATATATTGTTATTATTTGATTTCTGTACTGCTTGCCATACTTCATGATATGTGGAAGTGGCCACACATAGTACACATGCATATAAATACATACATACTCATAGACGTTGCATCTCTGAGAGAAAACCAAAAACTAAGATAATAAGATAAGTTCCAGGCTCTGAAATTCACTTCCTAAAAGAGGTTAGAGTGGCTATCCTTCCATAGTCAGATGAAAACTTTTTTTTGTTTCAGCAGACCTTTGAGAACAGATTGCTTCTGAGGAAAGTACCTTGTGTTGTATTGTCTATATTTGCTTTTAAAAGAAAAAAAGAAGGAATGGCATGCTTTTCATTCTCCTGATAGTTTAATTATATTTCGGCTTTTGTAAGAGGTATACTTTCAGCTGTATCTGCTTCAACTTTTGCAAGCTGCCTTGGATTCCAGAGATGGGGGAAAGTGGGATAAAAATGAAATGAAAGTGTGGTGGTGGTGGTGGTAGTGATGGTGATGGTGATGTCTGAATTGGGCTTCAGTGAAAGTTAAATGCCATAAGCAACAAAATCCAACACCATGGTCTGAGGGTGTGGGATGCAACTACCTTGTTGAAGGCAAGCAGGTTTGGATCAAGTCAATGCCTGACTTAAAGACCTCCTGGGAACCACTGTGTGTGCTGCCTTGACTTTCATGGTGGAAGAAAAATAGAATATAAATCTAAATAAATTAAGTAAGGAGTTGTTTCAACAAGTTTCAGAAACTGTTAAAGCCCATTTACAAGTAGAACACCTATGTGGGAGGGTGGCCTGCTGAGAAGATTCCATATTCTTTCACAAAGTGAATACTGTGGGGGCAGGAAAGGGCCTATAAACTTGGAGATGGGCAAAATATGACCACAACACTGTATGCCTGCTGTAATGCAGATTTGTTTTATGTTGGAGGGGAATGCCTTTAACCCCTTCAGACTTCCCAGATCACTCTTTTTCTGGCCAAAAATAGAGGCTGGATTCCTTCTCTTGGAGGCCTCCATGAGCAACAATTTATCTTTAAAATGGGTTGCAATGATCTGGATTTTTTTATTAAAAAATGTTTTTCAAGTAAAAAAAATGACCACATCCAGCTATTATTATTATCATCATAATCATCATCACCATTTTTAAACCTGCTTCCATGATAGCATCTATTTGATTTTATTTTTAAAGCCCATCAAAGTAGCATAACAATAGGGTTGTACAGATGGGCGGCCTGCAACCTCTCCTTTTCGTGCTGACTTGCAGCCAGGGTAGCCTCACCAGCAGCCTTGCGGCCCCAATCCAACATTTTTCCAGGCCACGGAGTAGTGGCAAAATGCCGCTTCTCCTTGGCCTGGAAAAGGGGTGTCCTTGGGGCTTCATATCCCTAGACACCTTGGCCCTACAGAGTGGATCTCCTTGCAGCGATGCCGCCAGGCTGCCGTAAACTGCCTGGAGTGGCGCGGAGATGTCACGCACGTGCCACGCTGTTTGAATGTGGCATACACGTGATGTCATCAACCCGTGCCACATATGGATGATACCATGTAAAGATGGTGCCGACCATACGTATTAGGTTTGCAGAGCATGCGGTTGCCATGCACTCTGCAACCCTAATTTTGGTGCCGACATAGCGCTTTCGGCCCATCTGTTTTGAGCCAATGTTTCAAAAATAATCAGATATACTGTTAACATTGCATAGCCTTGTAACAGAGTCAGGAAGCCATGGTTTGTCTCTGTTCTGTTATCTTTGTCTTTCTATTTCAATGTGTCAGTGTGTATGTGCCTTCAAGTTGCCTGTCAACCTATGGCAACCCCATTAATTTCATAAGGTTTTCTTAGGCAAGGAATCCTCAGAGGTGGTTTTGACCAGTTCCTTCCTCTGTAGTCTGTAGTACCTGGTGTTCATAAGGGCAATGGATTCATTGCCACAACAGTCATGGGATCTGTTGAATTAATGTCACAAAATTCCACAGAGGAAATGGGGGAATGCAGGTTATTTAGACTAGTGTATTATGGCCCATTATAGTCTGGACCTTTTTTTTTTGCACGCGCACGCACACACACACACACACACACACGCACACACTTACATCTTCAGAGGTGCTGCATTAAAAGGGCACAAAGGTCCCAGCAAGAAAAGTGGGTCTCATAGAAATGTATGCATACATGACAAGTTGCATACATTTCTCAGATTCTTGACATTTATTTAAGAACTTCTGAATTACAGTTGGATTAAATCATAGGCAGCAAAGGGCTGTCAGGAATGAGTACACACACACACACACAGAGAGAGAGAGAGAGAGAGAGAATTATAGTTGAATAAAAGCCTCTACCGCTACGTTCTACTGTTACTTCAGAGATGATGGAAGTAATTGCTTACCCTCCATTATATAATCGTTGGACTCCTAATTCTTTTATGGGCAATAATATGCCTTTAGGCCATTCCCCATCCATAGCTGCAGCTCTAATTGAGTTTACTAAGGAAGTGAATTATGGAGCTGTCAGTGAGAAAGCTGACATCCCAGTTTTTCAGGTTCACAAACAACTCGTCACACAACCCATTGTATAGCTGGTGCAGAATGTAAAGAAATCCCAGCTATGTGTGAGCTCATCGATCCAACATCTCTGCTTGTCAAAAATATAAATCTATCCCTTATATCAATATTTCAGATTATTTTATGTTTGGCTCTGACTTACATTAGATATGCCCACTTTTTGAGCTGAGATGGCACATTGCTCAGTCTATCCATTGCCCCACATCCTAGCCACAGGAAGGGAGCTGCTCAACCACCTTTGTCTCTGAACATGCACAACCCACATAAGCACATGAGAACATTAGAACATGAGGAGTTGCCTTCTGGACCAAATTTAGTATGGTGTTATGGTTAGAAAGTGTGATAAGAGGGGGCCCTGACCACCAATTAACTGGTCAGCTGTATAAAGAAGAATGCCACATATTCCAAGTACTCATGTAATAGCATTGTTTAGCTCAAGTAGTCATGTTGTTGTTGTTGTTATTGTGTGCCTTCAAGTCATTTCCAACTTATGACAACCCTAAAACTAACCTATCATGGGGGGTTTTTTGGCAACATTTGTGAAGAGAAGGTTTGCCCTTGCCTTCCTCTGAGTTTTACAGCATGTGACTTGCTCAAGGTCACCCAATGGGTTTCATGGCCAAGTTGTGAATCAAACCCTGGTCTCCAGAGTCATTGTCCAACACTCAAACTCTATGCCACGTTGGCTCTCCCCAGTAGGTATAGAGTTTTTCATAATTTCCCTTGCACTAAAAATGTTGGCTTGTTGTGATCATTCTGAAATCTATTTTGGCCTGATGTCCCAGATCAAGCCCTAGTTTGGAAAAGAGTGTTGAACTGGTATCTGGGAGATTCAGAGCCTGAACAGACAGGCCAAAATAAAGCTGCTTCGGGTCACTTTGGAGGTATGCTGTTTAAATGACACACACATCTTAAGAGGCCGGAAGCTGCGCCAAAACTGCGCTCCAGTCCTTAGGACTAGAGCGTGGCTTTGGTGCAGCTTCCGGCCTCTTAAGACGCATGCATCATTTAAACATAATACCTCCAAAGTGACCCAAAGCAGCTTTATTTTGGCCTGTCTGTTTGGGCCCTCAGACTCAAGTCCTCACCGAGACATGAAACTCACTGGGTTGCTTTGGTCAATTTGTTATCTCTTTTTGTCAGACCTACCTCACAGAGTTGTTCTGAGGATAATGTGTGAATGAGATCCATGTAGAAAGTGGCATATACATGTAGAAAACTCCTCCCCATGCCCCTTTTTCTTTCTCTGACACACACATAACCACATATTCTATGCTCAGTACCAATGTAATAAGCTTCAGAGACTTCACTGAGCTCCACATCAGACAATATATAAATAAATCAAAATAGAGATTTTGTCCAGCATCCTGTGTTTCATGGGGCCAACATGGTATGGTGGTTTGAATGTTGGACTACTAGCATCTGTGCTTCTAGGAAACCTACCAAATGACATGAAGGCAACAGTTTTCCCCTTGTTGTGTGTTCTCATTTATATGGTTGCCTCTATCTGTTACATAGAAGCTGTGGATAGACTTAGTGTCCCTGAATCTGACAGATCTCATTTTAGAGCCATGAAGGAAAATAATCTTTAGTTCTTGCTTCCATTGCTCCTAAGTATAATAAATCAGCATTTTGAAATGCCTGTTTGTCACATTCACACTTAGTAAAAGTGTAGATTTAAAAAAAAACAAAAGCCTTATGTATGCGCTGGTTTGTTAGTGTAAACTAGAGCAGAGCCATTGAATCAAAGCACTGACTCAATATTCAGCCATTTATTCAGTGGATTGCTTCTAGTTGGGACAAATCAATAGGTTTCAGGTCAGCGTGTGACAAGTTCTTGGAAAGTTCTTAGAAATTGCATGCAGATGTAAGAATTGATATGACCTCTAATACTGGATCTTCCTTTTTCATGGCTTCATACATTAAACTAGCTCCTGGAATTGTGCTGGGCCATCATCAGCAATTCTAGGAAGCCAGAGTCATTGCATTTTGCTGCTGCCATTCAATGAGGCTGACTTAGTGACATTTAAGAACTTTTACCTGATTATTTGTTTGTTCTCCTTGTCCCCTTTTCCACTCAGATAGTGTCTTTTTGGATGCTAGCTTAATAGCAAAGAATGTACTTCTTTTGTTTGAAATATAAGAGTGTGAGTGTAGAGGCTGTGTAAAGTGTGTGATGTGTTGTTGTGTCCAGTCATTTCTGACTTATGGCAACCCTATTTTAGAGTGTTCTTGGCAAGATTTGTTCAGAGCGAGTTTGCCCTTGTCATCCTCTCAGGCTGAGAGAGTGTGACTTGCTTAAGGTCATCTAGTGGGTTTCCATGGCAAGGATTCAAACTCTGGTCTCCATAGTCATAGTCAAATGCTCAGTGGTACAATATACGTACCCAGAAGACCAAGACAGATTCTCAAGGAGTAGCATTAAGTACATTGTTCTATACACTAAACCTTGGCTTTTCTTAAACTGACCTGTGCTTCCTCTATATTTCCCAACGTGAATACAGTTAACACCTGCCGGGGACCTGAGCTTCACAATTCTGATAAAATTATGCTAACTCTCACTAATCAAACAGGACCTGGCATTCAGTTTTAATGAATCTAGGCTTTCAGTTGCTATCTTTTGTGATAGGTCAGGAAGCCTGGCTTCACGCAGCATGCCGCAGACCTCTCTGATGATACAGTCATATGAAAACTAGCAATCTATCCTTGTGTTTATCTGTGTTCTTTTACAACTATCAGCACAATGGGGTCTCTTCACTTACAAACCCAGAGGTAACTAATGCCTAAATATCAATTAAGTTTGATTCCCAGAGCACCATTTTTACATTGCTGGCCTTAGCCACATGAAGCAAACACCTTATAACACATGAAGAAATGAGGCCCACAAGCCAAGCTGCTCATCTGCTACTGTGGATAACATTACTAAATGGGATATAGTATCTCAATTATGGATGTAGTCTTGGCTTCTGCTTGTCCAGTGTTATTGGAGACTTTTCAATCTGTGCACCCTGATGATATGAACAAGATCCTTAGAGAGGTGAGAGCCACCAAATGTGCTAGATCCTTGTCCTTCCTGGGTGAGTGAGAGAGTGAGAGAAGAGAGTAGTCAGTGCCTCCTTACAACAAGGCAGATTTCCAACTTGCCTAAAAGAACATTTGTGAGGCCTTTATTGAAAAATAAATCCTTGAATCCCTCCATAATGAATAATTATCAACCTGTATCAAATATACCATTTTGGGGGCAAGGGATTAAAGCATGTGGTGGCCTCCCAGCTCCTGGAGTTTCTGGATGAAATGGATTATCACGATCTATCTCAGTCTGACTTCAGTCCTGGCTATGGGACGGAGACAGTTTTGGTTGCCTTGGTGGACAATCTATGCAGGGAACTGTGTCCCTGTTGGTTCCCCTGGGCCTTTCAGTGGCTTTTGATACTATCAACCATGGTATCCTTTTGGGCTGCCTTGCTAGGAAGGAAATTGGAGGCATTGTTTTACAGAGGCTCCATTCCATCCTGAAGGAGACCATTGTTTAACCCCATGGACATTCCCCTGTGGGGTTCCTCAGGGTTGTTTTATCCCCCATTGCTATTTTACATAAAACTGCTGGGAGACAGGGAAGAAGAGGAAGAAGAGGCTACCTGCCACAGTGAAAATGTGAGGTGGCCATCAGGAAGGGGGCAGGAGCAAAGTGCCATTGTCCTCAATAGTCACGTGGCCACACTACCATTGAGTGCTATGGGACTTGAGCATACATGGATTTTGGTATCTGCAGGGGGGATCTGGAACGGATACCAAGAGCCCACTGTACTTAGTTTTGAACCTGAAGACCCACGTTTATGCACTGGCCAGGAGTGCTTTTGCATATTTAAAGCTTGTGCACCAACTACTAGATCTGGCCACAGTGGTACAGGTCTTAGTTACATCCTATTTGGACTACTGTGATTTGAGGCTGCTTTTGAAGAGTGTTCAGAAGTTTCAGCTGGTCCAAAGAGCCGCAGCCAAACTGTTAACTAGGGCAGGTTAACAGTCTGACAGACTGTATCTCCCTGAAACACCAGGAAAGGCTCTTCTCTCATGTGAAGTCAAAGACTTTCACAGCCGGCATCCATAGTGTTTTTGTGGGTTGTGCTATGTGGCTGTGTTCTGAAAGAATTTATTCCTATTGTTTTTCATGCATCTGTGGTATGATCTGTGTATGATCTGGAAAATGTTCCAACACAATTTTTTAAAAATGTAAAAAACAGATTTGCACTATTAAGCTTAATTGACCAGGAAACAGAAGAATCATAGACTGTTCTTCCTCATTAAAATGTTTGCTGTAATGACCAGACTGTGATGTTCCTTGTACACATGTGTCCTGGGTTTTATCTGTTAAATGTTGAAGGCCATACTATAAGAGGTATTACTAAATTTAAAAAGCTTAGTTGATAAACTGTTTTGAGTTCTACCAAACAATCCTCTACCTGTTTACAGAGAACAAAGTCCCACAGAGTTTAATGGGCCTAAATTTCAAGTAAGTGGGTTCAGGGGTTCAACTTTTGTTGTACTTAGTTAATTCCTTAATTCTTTAATGCCATTTGCATAAATTTACATGCAGATTATTGCAGGTATCTGTTAAGTAGAGGGATTCCATCCTTTGCAGGAAGAAGCCTGAGAGGCCTCTTCAAAGACATTGTTTGCCATCAGCACTCTAAGCCCTTGGATTAGAAATATAGAACGATAAAGAAATCTTAGGCTTCACTTAACCTGCTTCTCCTTACAGTATTGTCTGAAGCAGATCTTTTCACTTGCAGCATGGCAAGGCCAGCTCTGGATATAAAGGAGACAGACGCTCAACTTTGATATATTACATATATAAAGGCTTCATCTGCACCGCAGAAATAATTCAGTTTGACACCACTTTAATTGCCATGGTTTAATGCTATGGAATTCTGAGAACTATAGTTTGTTTTGCCATCAGAGCAGAGAAGGCTAAATGTCTCACAAAATACAAATCCCAGAATTCCATAGCATTGAGCCTGGGCAGTTAAAGTGGTGTCAAACTGATTTATTTCTGCACTGAGAATGCAGCCATAGTGAAATAAAGGATCACATTAGTGAATTAGTGAATCTATATGTTAAAAGAGCTTCCTGGATAATTAGAAAATCTTTTAGTTACTGAACGGTTTTTTTTAATGAATTAATTTGGTTACATTATTGCACACTACTCGCCAAATTAGCACATTGGAGGTAATGATTTTCATAAATTAGAAACTGAATCTTTCCCATAGTCATCTATTCCCAAGTAAAATTGTAAAACAGAAACAAAGCAAAAATGAATGCACCCGTATTAAAAACAACTGTCTTTGAAGGGACAGAATTCCACCTAAGAGTCATTTCCGAAAGCAGGTGGGGAACACATTTAGGATGTTCTAAACTCAGACTAAAACATTGTGGCTTATTAACAATTAAATTGTGCAGCTGGAACAGGGACCTCTTTGGTTCCATGAATATTGAAAGGCAAGTATCTCTGACAACTGTCAGGGGGTAGGAGGATGAGGTTCTTTGTAAAACAAACACCAGAATAATGGTATGAATGACAGCTTTTTAGAAACAGCAGGTTTCACCTCAGGCTAAAAATGTGGTATAAGTGGAATAAAATTAAAGCAATCTTCTTGGTCATTAATGTTCTAATTAAGCATTTCATTATGTAAAGTTTTATTGCAGAGGAATTCATTAATAACAATTAGCCTGCCACCTTATTCTAAATTATACGCACCTGTTCCTCATTACAATGTGCGTTAATATCAATATTGGAAAATGCTTAACCCTTTTGTGTAAGGGAGCCCTGGGCAATCCTGAGAATATTAAGTGTGCATAACTCCACACACATCAATGGAACATTAGCACACAAAATCTAATCTGGCTTGTAGCCTTGATAACTATGTTTGTACAGGATACGTTTGTAGAGCCTACAAGATAGACAAAGGCTTTTAAAAAAATAGTATATTTCCATTGGCCCAGCACTATTTGTCACCTAGAGGTTTAGATCTTAAATCACCAGTCCTGATACCATTGGACTTTAGGTCAACAAATCTGGCCCCCAGTCACCACTTTTTGTGAGCCATCGCCAGGCAGTAGACGTGATTAGAAATTCTCCAATTCTGGTGGGCTCAGATCCATGAAAGTGGAAAGAACTATGTGCAGTCCTACAGTTCAACTAGTAGAGGAGCATATTTATTCAATTTCCAAGGATTAACTGATTTGTTGATGCAAATTACCAAGATTCTCCAGGAGTGCTATGCATTTAGTTAGCTTCCTCCTTCCCTACCAGCCTTTGGAGCTCCAGGGTTCACCCTCTGTTCTACATCCACCCTCTGTCTAGGAGCAAATAAACTAGATTAAATGTTTCTTATCCATCTCCCAAATAAGTTAAACATGAAAAGTATTAACCCCCATTTTTATCTTGACCTGGGAACAGCCCCTTTAGCTAAGATTTCTGTTATAGGCTGCTGCAGAATAAATGCAGTTTGACACTACTTTAACTGTCATGGCTCAATGCTATGGAATTTGGGGATTTGAAGTCTTGTTAGCTATTTAGCCTTCTCTGTTAGAGAGCACTGGTGCCACAACAAACTGCAAATCCATGAGTCCGTAGGATGGAGCCATGACAATTAACGTGCCGACAAACTGCATTAATTCTGGCAGCAATCCTAGTTTCCAAACAGGAAAATATGTTTTTGTCTGTGTGTCTGTGTTTGAACAAAAAGCTGTGAGAAACTGTGATTAATACTTAACATGCAATGCTTAATGACATCACCAGCAGTTGTCCTTGGGTCTCAGTTAAGTCTTACGTCCCAGATACTTCAGGGCTTGGTATGATCCTGAACTGTCTATAAGTTTAGCACATGCCATTTCCAGATTGTTCTGGGCATGGGATAGGATTGGCATGGAATGGGCAAGAACGCCACTGATGCCACCAGGAGTCCCCATGCCATTTCCTATTTTAATAATAATAATAATAATAATAATAATAATAATAATAATTGTCATGCAAATAAACACCACCCACAGTCAGGGATTTCCCAGCAATTTGACAGTGGAACATACTACCTCGGAGTGTGGTGGAGTTTCCTTCTTTGGAGGTCTTTAAACAGAAGCTGGATGGCCATCTGTCAGGTATGCCTTGATTGTGATTTCTTGCATGGCAGGGAGTTGAACTGGATGGCCCTTGGGGTCTCTTCTAACTATGATTCTATGATTAAATAGATACACATCCACCTCATATATCCTGAGGCCTTGCCATTCAACAACAGACTAACACAGAGATTAACACGTAAATCACTTCCTCCCAACCAAAGGCCACACACACACTTCCATGCCACCACCTTCTGAAGATGCCAGCCACAGATACAGGTGAAACCTCAGGAATAAATTCTTTCAGAATGCAACCACATAGCCCAGAAAACCCACAGAAAACCATGGATGCCAGCCGTGAGAGCCTTCGACTTAATAATAATAATAATAATAATAAGTTGTTGTTTCCCGAGACTCCAAAATTCTACCTTGAAAGGTAGCAAATTCACCACCACCACCTCCATTTCCAAGGTGCTGGAGAGCAAGGCAGTGAGTAATGACATAGTGGCAAGTAATGATGTGTCCAGCCCTTTCACAATTAAAGGGTGCACTGATATTAACACCTGCAGAGACCTCTGGCAATCCTGTCATGATCCTGTTGCAGCTGTTTGTCTCACTGCGACCCACAACCAGGAGAGGCTGGACATAGTGACATACCACCCCACCCTCCAGACACTCCACTAATAGGCAGGCTGTGAGGCTTCAAAAGTAAGATTTGGGAGTGGAGTATGTTTGGCCATTTACTGTGCAATGACTTTAAAGGTGGAATCACTACTATGCCATTAAATCAAGTTTGTTGCTGTTGTTGTGGTTGTGTGCTTTCAAGTCATTTTCAATTTATGGTGATCCTAAGGTGAACCTATCATGGGGTTTTCTTGACTAGAGTTGTTCAGAGGAGGTTTGCCATTGCCATCCTCTGAGGCTGAGAGAGTGTGGCTTTCCCCAAAGTCATCCAGTAGGTTTACACATGGCTGAGCCAGGATTCAAAATCTGGTCTCCAGAGTCCCAGTCCAATGCTCAAACCACTACATCACACTGGCTCCTACTGACTGTTGTAAGTCAAGCTTACAACATCATAATTACTGAACAGGATGCCAGCCAATTGTGTTGATTTTATGAGCCACTTTCTCCTTCCCAGGCAAGAGATGTACATAGAGACCTGCATTCAGCTTCAATAGTCCTTCTCACTGTCCTTTCACTACTGATGTAGATAGTATTTTGATAGGGATGAGAAAGGGGGACTTTTCAATAGTAGTGAACAGCAGCCTCCACAGAGAAATGCATCCAGTCACTTAATTATCTGTCTCTTAATTTATTTATTATTTTTTAACTGGAGTGAATCCCATTTTATTCTTTGTGTTCAGGTCTTTTCAAATAGTGGCTGTGTTTGTCTTCGTTCTTTTTTCTGCTGTTTTTTCTCTTTTTTCTGTTCTTTTTTTTTTCTTGCTTCACTATATTATCTGTGATCTGGTTGTCTTTTTAAATTAAACATGTCAGATTTTACCCCTTTTTTTAAGTTGGTGAAAGTCACCTTGGTTGTGCATGGCATAAAAGAGTAGGATTTACAATTTAAGTGCTTGTAAATAAATAAAAGAAGAAGTACATACTCTTCTGCCATGTTAACTTAAAGTGCGCCATAAAGGCATTACACTGAGAGTGGTACAACAGAGGAACATAATGGCTGGCATTCTGTGAGTAAATTACTGTGGTGTAAGAGGAGGAAGATAGCTACTCATGTTTTGGGTTGTTGTAGAGATCACAATTCTGTTTCAACCATGCAATAACCAAAAGCACACACACTCTGTCTTGTAAGCATTGCACACACTCTAAACACAGCCATTTGAACACTGCCAGAGACCAGACAGAAAACCGTGTGGTGTAGTGGTTTGAGCATTGGACTAAGACATCACAGTTTGAATCCTGGCTCCATCGTGGAAACCCACTGGGTGACCTTGAGCAAGTCACATGCTCTCAGCCTCAGGGGATGGCAAATACACTTGCCAAGAAAAACTCATGATAGCTTCACCTTACAGTCTCCATAATTTGGAAATGACTTGAAGGCACACAACAATCGTAAGGAAACAGCAGGGATGTGTGCAGCTATTTTCTTATAGCCAGATGTGCTGCAAGTACATCATCTGTACAAAGCCCAGAGGTGAACATCTTGTCATGGTGCATCTGCTATAGAAGAGAGCTAGATGTGTCCTTGGATTTTTTCACTTGGTGACCTATGTGCTTCCATCCCGAAAAGGGTTAAAGTTGGCATCCCAGAAAAACAAGCCAATTCACTAATGCTTATCTCACACAGAGCACAATATGTCATGTGTTAAAAGCACATTACTTAGGCAAGAAAGTGGGTCAAAAGCAAATTTGGGGTTCAGACGGATGAGGACAAATCCCTGTTGCTAGCTTGGAAATAGCTTTTCTGTGCATGCTCCAAACTGTCATTTCACAAGTGCACACACACACATGCTCCAGAGAGGGAAGGGAAACCAGGGAGGAAAATCCTCTTTGCCCCTGAAGTTGTTTCAGAGGAAGGCAGGCTGAGGTATCCCTTTGCAAATGCCCTTAAAGCCACACACACACACACAGACACACACACATGAAAGAAACAGGAGGTGACTAGTCCATAAACTTGCCTGATTTCAGTGAGGGCTGAAACTCCCAGATGCTGTGGCTGTGCTGCTTACAAACAAGCTTCATTTATATACCGCTTCATACCACCTAAGCAGTGTCTAAGCAGTTTACAACTGTAAGCTAATTTGCCCCGAACAATCTGGGTACTCATTTTAGCGATCTCCTCGGAAGGATGCAAGCCTGAGTCCAGCTTGAGCCCTTTTGCTAGTCGTGAACTCGCAACCTTATGGTTTTGAGTGAGTGGCTGCAGTACAGGTATTTAACCACTGCACCACTAGGGCTCTTCAAGATGGACCTTGGGAGGTAGCATTAGGAGATACAGATACACCATATACATATGTCTCTCAATACAGGATCTTAGCCTCTGTGACGGTTATGGTACTATATATAATCAGAAGTAAGTCCCTCGGTGTTGAGTGGTGCTTGCTCCAAGTACAAAAGCTTTATTTACTCATTCAAACATGTATGGAATGGAGATTAGTGGAGCTTATGCCTGAGTAAAGACTCAAGAGATTCCATTGCTGAAGGAGCCTATTCTCTTTCCCTCCACAATGTCACCTCACCATTAACCTGTGATTACCCAGAGAGCTCTAGCCAAGGGCCTCGGGTGAATTATCTCCCTGTCACACTGAACTGTTGTGTAAGGTATGACTCATTTGTGCCCAAGCCTCTGTAGCATATCAATATCCTAGGGTAGTGACACAGTGCAAGACCTTTGTCCAATTTGGGATTGATCGTCAAGCCTCCGCTGCCATAAAGCAGCTAGAGATCTCCATTAATCTTCTGCACCAATAGTTTTATCTTTCCTGAAGTAAAATTGATTCCCTTATCTCAGCTGGGGAGGATGCGAGGAAGAATGTCTGCCTTGATTCACTGCCCAGACAAAGCCTGTGAAAGCTTTTTGAAGTAACAAAAATAACCATTCTAGACATGGCACACACTGTTGCCTTTGCTTCTTATATTTACTCATTAAGTGTGCCGCTTTGTAATTCAGAATGTCTAAATCCCTATTCAGGCATTTTCCAACTGGGCGTAATAAGCATGCAAGGTGTAATGATTTGAGCACTGGACTACAACTCTGGAGATCAGGGTTTAGTTTTCTGCTCGGCCATGGAAACTCACTGGATGATCTTGGGCAAGTGACCCACTCTCAACCCCAGAAAATCACATGCTAGCTTCACATTAGGGTCACCATAAGGCAAAATGACTTGAAGGCACACAACAACAACAACAACAACAACAACAACAACAATGGGTGAACATTCTTTCCCCATAGCCTTTCTGCTTCTTTGTCCATGGAAAGGTCATTTTTCATCATGGAAGCTCTCCACACAACTTGGAACCCTGAAAACTGTGATAAAGAAGAACAGAGCTAGTACGATTTCTCTCTGCACACTTTTCTTATGCCAAGGTAAATGACACTTCAACAGGGCTTGGGTAGATCTAGAGGAGAAGGTCAGAATAATACATGAATCACTGAGAAGTAAGAAATGTGTTGTTCCCCCACAGAGAACAACAAAAAGAGTGATTTTAAAAGTCATTCAACATATTTATAACTGCTTAATGTTCAATAAGAGGCATACACAGTTGATACATCAATTAAAGGACAATACAGTGGTCCCTTGATATCTGCTGGTGTTTGGTTCCATGACCACCATGGATACCAAAATCTGTGGATGCTGAAATCCCATTAAATACAGTGGCATAGTGAAACTGGGTACTTTGTTTAAAATGGAAAAATCAAGATTTGCCCCACACACACACACACACACACTTTAATATTTTCAGGCCGTGGATCCATGAATGCAGAATCTGTAAATATGGAGGTCTGAATATACATTAGTAGACTATCTCTTCTATTATACATTTACAAGAATGGTGCCTTGGTGTAGTGGCTACAATATTGTAGACCTGTCTGGGAAGCATACAGTTCACATAGGCACAGGGACCAGGAGAGTGGGACTCGCATTTGTTCTCTGTTGTTTATGCATCGTGGGAGCCATCTGAAGACAGGATTGACAAAGACTTCTATGCGGGCCAAGGATTATGGGAGTTGTAGCCCAATACATCTTAGAGAAGGCAGCTCATTCTACTACCTCACACTGGCTTTTATCACAAGAAAGGGCTCAAAGGCTAAGGCTAGATGAGAAACTTCCCCTTTAGCATTTCCTGTATTTGAATTCTTGACATTAAACAATGTTCGAAGTACAGATTATGTATTGAATTATTCATCAAGTAACATTTCTGCGAGATGAAAGAAGAAATCCTTTTATTTTTCCCCTTACAGGCGTCAACTTCAGAAGTGACAGCGCACCCAATTATTAGGAAACATCCCAGATTATAGGTAAGACTCAATGAGCAGGAGTAGCTGTTTTAAAATCCTATTAGCTTAATGAATCACACTTATGAAGGCACTAATAATTATATTATAAAAAGGCAGTCAGAGCAATGTAAAATCACCCATCATATAATATTCGGCATGTCAACTTTATTGCTACAATTACTGGAATTTAATAAAGAAATATGACAGAGGGAGGAATTAATGGAGATAAAAGAACAGAGTAGATTAACTTAATAATGGACTACATTAAGTAAGGCGCTGCAATTGTTCATTTGAATGTATAAGAACACCTGTTTGTCCCATTTTCACAAATAATTGGTTAATAATTGACTGATGTAATCCTGAATGAGAATCCAGGAATTATTTCTGTATCAAAAGGGGTGAGTTGTTGTATGAAGTGTCAGTCAAGATCCTGTGTAACATTCACATTCCACAAATGAATGTATAAAATAGTCTCTTCAATTTTCCCATTCATGAGGCAGTGCATACCTAGTGGCCCTGAAGTATCTCCTCTGATGTCCATCCAGCATGGCCAAAGTTAGGGGACTGGGGGAAACCAAAACATTTGGGTGGAAGGTGAAAGATTCCCCAACCCTGACCTAGATGGTGAGTCCATCCATGGGTGTATTCTGAGGAATAACAACTAGTAGCACTGATCCTTTATTATGACCATCTTTATTTTTGCTTTCTAGGGCAGGAGACAGAATTAAAAGCAGAACAAAAGGCAGGCCATGGAGGCTCCATAAGAGGCTCACAGCTGCTCCTCTTCAATGCTGCCACACTGCAGAAATAATAGAGTTTGATGCCACTTTAACTTCCATGACTCAGTGCTATGAAATTCTGGGATTATTAGTTCTGTGAGGTATTTAGCTTTCCCTGTCAGAGAGTTCTGGGGCCCCATCAAACTACAAATTCCACAATTTCATAGCATTGAGCCATGGAAGTTCAAGTGAAATCAAACTGTTTTATTTCTGCAGTGTGGCAATTAGGCTTGAGGAGAAGAAAGAGTTCCATTGGCCTTATTTTTAAGCCTTATTGCAGGGCAGAAAGTCATTTAGTGGAGTTTTAGCCAAGGTCAGAAAGAGAGTCATCCCTCTCACAATGTCTTGCACCTGTCAAATGGTCCCAAGGCAACTGGAGGAGAGTCTTCCACTGGGACTCAAGGAACTCTGTTTGTCAAGCCTGGTTGCTAGTTCTGCTCATACAGTTGGATAGGATGATGATGATGATCATCATCATCATCATCATCTGCTTAATCACTCGGAATCCAAGCGGATTACAACAATAAAACAAGATACAGTTAAAAATTCTTTAAAAAACCCTATCCCTCCCCTCCCCACCCCCACTCCAAAAACATAGTAATACTAAAAGGAGAATAACCAGAAGGACATTAAGACAATAGTATAAAATAACAGTTAAACTAGGTAGGAGATTTGTAGGAAGTTTATAGTTGGGTCCAGATAGGATGGAAATGAGGATGGAGAAAAGAGGAGAAAAAGTGGAGGGGGGAGGCAGGTAAATGAAGGTGGTCTAGTGTGGAAAGGCCTGCCGGAAGAGATCCGTCTTAATAGCCTTCTGAAAGGTTTCCAAGGTCGTAATCTGACGGATCCAGAGTCTAGGAGCAGCTACTGAAAAGGAACGCTGGGTCACTGCCAAGAGTCTAGTCCTCTTCAGTTGAAGCAGATTCTTCCCAGTGGAACGAAGAGTGTGGGGAGGATGATATGGGAGAAGGCGTTCCTGCAAGAAGTCAGGACTCAAGCCATGTAGAGCTTTAAAGGTTAAAACCAACACTTTGTATCTTGCCTAGAGAAGATGCAAAACAGCATGAAAGCACAATAAATTGTCACTTACTAAATGTATTGTGGTTGTATTTCTTACTGCCAGGGATGGAGGTATTTCCGAGATTTTCTTTCTGTATTCCCAAAATACCTAGACTGAGTGTCATCTGATGAAGTGGACTGGAGCCCATTTTTGACTCAGCTGGGATTGCATCCTGTTTGTGGGAACAACTGATAGGACTTGCTGGTCTGCCACAGGCAGCAGCATTTCTGTTAACTGTTGTATAGGTGGAGAATATGAGTGCATTTCTGTATATATGTGTAAGGCACACAAGAATGTGTTTGTGGGTATGGTATAAGCTGGGAATTCTAGTGACTCAAAGTTGATAACGGACCCCAAACAGAATGCAAAATTAGCTGGCTCTCAGTCCTGTAGTGTAAGAGATAGGGGTGGAGAACCATCTACGTTTTACTTTCCAGTACTTTTTGTTTTGATTTTACCTGCATATTCATGGTTTTACATCCAAACCCTTTCTTGAAACAACCCTTTTGTGCAATAATACCTTCTCCCCCAGTCCTCCCCCTCTCACTGATCATGTGTCACAGCTAGTCTCAGGCAACTTTTCAGAAACTGACTTTCTCCAATTTCCACTGATCCCTTTTTAATTATTATTCAGGAGTTATAGTCAAAGTGTTAAAGTGCTTTAGCAGGAATACACTAGTTAAGCATTAGGATCATTTCCTTTTATTGCTAGCATTCCTCTTTCCCTCGTTTGATCTCTATTGAAGCTGGGTCCCAGGAGGAAAAAAAATCGATATGTTTCTTGGGGGCTGGCCGTCTTAGCTAGTTCTGGAATAAAATAGACAGACCGACATGGAGAGGAAATACTGGGTTCATTTAAACAGAGAATGCAAAGGCCTTGATAATGCCAGAATGCAAAGGCAAATGTAATGCCATGAGTTCCCTGGGAACACTTCAGGATGGGGAGAACATCATGTAGATCTCCAAAATACAGTAGTTGTTGTTGTGTGCTTATGGTGACCCAATCACAGGATTTTCTTGGCAAGATTTGTCCTGAGGAAGTTTGCCATTGCCTTCCCCTGAGGCTGACAGTATGTAACTTGGCCAAGTTCAGCCAGTAGGTTTCATGACTGCGCTGGGAATCGAACCCTGGTCTCCAGAGTTGTAGTCCAACATTCAAACCACTATACTACACTGTGCAGGAACAAATCATGGGACTTTCAGAGGCTTTTTTCGTGTCTGGAGAAGCTCTACAAGGAAGATTTTGGCATACATCCTATTAGTTCTGATTGCCGTCAACCTCCTGAATCAATTGGATTTATTTGTTTATTTATTTTATATTTTGCCTATCTCCCTGCACAGGACCCAAGGCATCTTTCAACAAATTAATGCAACAAATTTATTTACACATAACATACATGTAGGTTTAACTACAAAAAAAATTACCTACATTTTCTCTTACCACTCAACAATTATTGAATGACTCTGCTCTATATGAGATGACAGCCTTTCTGTTTTGACTCTTGTTTTCAGGTTTTTAAAAAAACTAAACTACTCTCTTACTACAAATATCATCAAACTTCAACAGTCTATCTTTTGTACAAATGCCAAAGAGTCACCTTGTCACCTTGGGTGAGCATCAACTAGTGTCCCAAAGACATTTTTTTTAATACTGCACATTTTAAAAGTCATAAACATGGAGAAATGTTTAATATCAGCCTAAGTAAGACAAGAAAGGCAATGTAATCAGCTGCCAGATTTATCAGTGTTCCCTTCCGTGATCCCGTCCTCCATTTGCTTCATTGACTTCTAATAACATTTGCCTTTCTTTCTGAAATGAAATCATGTTAGCATGACAAATGTTAGAAAAGAAAACCGTTCACTGTATTATGAGAATGATTCCCGGGGAGCTTTCATATGCTTCTTTTAAATAGCACCTCATTTTTAGTATTGAGACTCTCTGTGCCTATTAAGTGGCTATGATAATTTCCCCTAAAAGTAAAAAACTTCAAAGTGAATCTGAAGGACAAGGAAATGAGTAGAAGAGGGAGAGAACTTGAAAAAGATATGTAAGAAAAAGATGGACCTTTATGGAGAGTCGCTTAAATCTCCCTTCCCTTACATACACACAAGCAAAGAGGGTTTTCAGACCGTATGTCATGCAGCACATTCTGATCTACTTATTTAGTAAGTGTTAAAATCCTAAACAGTGAGATCGAAAGTCGTGTAAATTCATATGTGGGTTTTGTGTGTAAAACAACTACTCTCCATTCTTTTGCAAGCACACACCCACACTTTCATTTTTCAAAAAACAGCATCATAGTAGGGTGTAATCTGCACTGCAGAATTAATGCAATTTGACACCACTTCAACTGTCACGACTCCCTCCTATGTAATCCTGGAATCTATAGTTTGTTGTGGCACCAGGGCTCTCTGACAGAGGCGGCTAAATATCTCCTAAAACTACTAATCCCAGAATTCTATAGGATGGAGCTATGACAGTTAAAGTGATGTCGAACTGCTTTCATTTTGCTGTGTGACAGCTGTCTGAGAACATTTTTGCAAGAACACAAACCATCAGTAAAATAATGCAAAAGCAATAAAGAAATCAGAGGACGTGAAACCGGATGCTAATGCTATTTTCAGCAACATGCAACACAATCCTATGTATTCTTACTCAGAAGTAACTTCCACTGCATTCAATAGATATTCTCCCACTTAAACGTGACTAAATAGGATGTGGTTTTAAATGTAAAGAAAACTACTTCTGTCTCTGCAAGCATGGGCTCTGAAGAAAATGTTGCTCCTGAACTTCCTTGAAGGCCACATAACCCAAGACAATGGATTTCTAGGGGTGTGTGGGTGTGGGTGTGGGTGTGTATAGCAGCCCAAGGCCTACCTATAATAAATTAATTAAGAAACTCTCCACTTCTCTAATGAGGTTGCAGCAGTAATGTATTTCCCCTCCAGCTCCTTCTAGATCCATCTCTCTTCCTTACCATTGATCCCAGGTTGCCAAACACTTTGCTCTCAGCTGACTTGGGTACTTGCTCTGTAACAGAGTAAATAACTGTTTATACGCATGATAGACTTACAGTCTAACATAATTAATGTCATTCTGAAACACTTACTAGAGGGGTGTGTGTGTATGAAAAAGCCCGTCAGCAACAACCAAAGCACATTTCTCTTTTCCCCAAATGAGAATTTACTGGATGGGAAGGGGTCAGGAAGACAATTTCCAGGAATTATTTACAACTGCAACATCATTAAATAATTAGGTAATCAATAATAAATGTGCTTCTTTGGTACCTTTTTATTACTGAGAAGGAGGGGGAAGTCAAGTGCATGCCTATTAAGCTCTTTGAGTCCTCGTAACAGACTTTACAAAGCATGTGAAGCTGTCCTGTATTTAATTTAGCTTTTCAGGGTGCCTAGCTTGTTCCTTGAACTTTCCATGAGTTCAGCAAAAAAAAATCTTTGTATGCCTTGCGGAATTACACAGTTGGAGGGTGTTCTAAATAGTAAATGAACATTTACACCTCTGAAGGCGCCACAATGTACCTCATTCATTAGCACAATTACTGACCTTGGTATAATTAAACAAGTTATGTGGCAGTTAAACGAATATGCCGCCAACAGGGCATGTACCCAACAATGTTCAGGCATCCATTTTCATGGAATGAACAAAGAACTACTGACTCAACAGCCCCATTTCAGCTTTATTCTCTCCTTGTCAGTTCTTAATCCAGTGCTAACCCAATGCTTTTTGCTACCTAAGGCAAGAACAAGACTTTTTCTATTAAAAATGCCAAAGTGGACTAGACTGGCAGCTTTGGTGGCACAGTGGTTAAATGCCTGTGCTGCAGCTACTGGGTTGCGAGTTCGATCCTAGGCAGGGCTCTGGCATCCATAGTTTTTTGTGGGTTTTTCAGGCAATGTAGCTATGTGGGCATGTTTTAGAAATGTACTTGCTATTGCTATTGCTGATCCTTGCTCTAACCTTGGTGTCAAGACAGTATCTTCCACTGCACCTGAGAGTAGCAGGGTAGCTTGGGATGTCTAGGGCAGGGCACCAAAAATCTATGGTTCTGTTCATTCTTTGAGCCTCATCACTAGTTGCCTGAGGCATATGCTTCACTCTGTCTCAGGGCAGGGCCAGTGACCCAACATGTTCAGCTGGATTCTTCTGTACAGTCAATGGGTACACATTGTGTGAGAATGAGTGATGGCAGAGCAGAAACAGGGCCAACACATTCAGCTCTGCCCACTCTCCCTGGACTTTAAATAACATGGAAGGAATAATACTAACATATTATTGTCTGCATGCATTTGCCTTTGATAATTTTTACTATGGTAGTCTATTCTATTCTGAGCGCAAATCTTCCATTGTAACATCAAATCTACCTTTGGTTTTCACCTTAATTTCTTACATTAAAACTTTCTGGAATATCTTGGAATTTGGGTGTAAAGATTTGTACTTTAAGACTTTACAAAACATACAAAACCATCCTGTATTTAACTTAGCTTTTCAGAGTGTGCTAGCTTGTTAATTTAAGAGCTAGCATGATGCAATGGTTTGTGTATTGGACTACAACAACTATGGAGACCATGGTTCAAATCCCTGGTCTGTCATGCAAACCCACTGCCTGACCTTGGACAAGTCACAATCTCCCAGCCTAAGGAAAAGGCAATGGCAAGCCCTTTCTGAAAAAAAATCTTGCCACATAAATCCCATGATAGGTTCACCTTAGCGTTGCCATAAATTGCAAACAATTCAGCCTGTCTGCCAGGCATACCCTGAAAGACCCAGGTGGCTGGCCAGGTGGGCAAGCAGATTCAGGAGGGGAAGGGAGGACAGGACAAAACTCTTCAACAGGGGTATCCTCCCCCCCTTTTGAACAGGTGCCCTGGCTGGAGAAGGAGTTAAGACAGATGGGGAGCAACCACCCCACTAGGTGTTCACCCCCACTGGCCTTTCACCTGATGTAGTCTGCAACATGCACACACATCCCTAATGATCCCTTTGCTTAGGATCACCAAGACTGAAAATGACTGGAAGGCACACAACAACAACAACAACAACAACAACATATGAATGTCTACTATTAGGTAAAATGAAGCACCCACCTCAAGTAGCAGATAGGAGGACCTGAAGAGGTGGTGAGATGTTAGGAGCTGAGACCTTGGTGTGCTTTGGTGTGCCAGTGTGCCTGCAAATTAGTCCTCGGTTGAATGGTAGAGTGAGATATAGTCCCATCATCAGTATTCAAGATTCCCCTCTTAATCTTAATCCAGTTGGTTTCTGTATATGATGTTTGGTGGAGGGCAGCCATTATTCTACAAAAATAATTTTGCTTAGCATGGCATAGTGGTTTGAGTGTTGGACTAGGACTCTGGAGACCAGGGTTCAATTCCCAGCTCATCCATGGAACCTACTGGGTGACCTTGGGCAAGCAAAATGCTCTCAGCCTCAGGGGAAGGCAATGGCAAATGTCCTCTGAAAAAATCTTGCCAATAAAACCCCATGCTGGGTTTGCCTTAGGGTTACCATATGTTGGAAACCACTTGAAGGCATACAACAACAAAAGAAAGTAAAAGCAATCCCTCATTTACTACAGAAGTGAAAAGGTAAAAACCGTTCTGCTTAACATAGTGTTTTTCTGAAATCTATTACTGTCCGAAGTGGAGGAGGGGTCATACTGAAAAACATTGGCCCGGGACAGACAGTTCCGAAGTGTGTGCTGCCGGCGATACTAAGGTTAGGGACCGTGCACCAACCGCACGGTCCCTAACCCTAGCATGGCATGGTGGCGACCTAATGGCACCGTCTGGTCTACACGGGCGCTGCCATCTTGGTGTAAGCTATGCACAGCATATACACATTGCTTTGCATTGCTTACATCACAAGTGTGCCACTGGTGCACTCATGATGTCCGCCCAGCAACCCAAAAAAAACTCAGTTCTTTTTGGGATGGAGGGATGCCGGCATCCCCACATGGAAAAACAGACCCCTGCCAGTCGGGACTTTCCAAGAGGTATGTACCGGGCCATTATTGTTTTAAAAAATTATTGCTTATCAATAAGATTCACTTGGAAGACTCCGGTAGGAGACTTGGTCTATATGGAATTGTATTACCAGAATACTGCAAACACTGGTTCTAAATATTTTTTAAAACCATTTTATTATTTATCATACAGACATATATCACAACAGAAAAACCAAACTTTTTAAAAAAATATACAACAGTCAAAACCTGCCTTGCATTTGTGGTTTAAGCATTCTGAATAGAAAATATAACCATCTGTCTTATATAGTCCCAAAAGAGCAGTTCAGTGTATTATATCAAACCAGAATGTTGTTGCTGTTGTTTTTGTCAATCAGGGAGCTTGATCTCTGGGATTTTGTGTATTAAAAGGACTTTAAAAGAAAGAGAGAGAAAGAGATGGACAATCTGCATCAGGTCCAGCAGATGGCAGTCACAGAGCCCACATCTGTGTTTTGCTTTGCCATCAAACAAGAAGAAGTTGAGAATGTTTTTATCTATTATGTTATCTGAGTCTAGAGAAAGTTTTCCAAGACGCAGATGGGTCTCGTCATCCTATACCACCTTAGTTTTTTAAAAAATCTTTCCCTACCAGCATCATCAAAATGAGGCAAAACAATTCTATTTCTTCTTTTGTTAGGTTTTTACTAATTATTGCTGTTCTTATCTTTGTTAATTTTAAAACCAGCCCATTTTCCAAATTCTTCTAAAATCATGAACAGTTTTCCAATACTTTCAAAGAGGTTTTCCTGAAATATAACTAGGTCATCCGCATATGCATGCAGTTTGTATTTTTTGACCCTGGATAGATAGTCTTGGTTTTGTTTGTTTGTTTGTTTGTTTTAATCATCTCTCCATAACTTATTATTCGGGATTTCTAAAATAGTTATAGATAGCAAGGGAGATAATGGGTGACCTTGTCATGTACCATTCATAATCTCACATGGTTTTGTTTTGCATCCATTAACTAATATTTGGGCTGATTGGGTTTTATAAACAATCTGTCTCCAAATATGCTAAGAATCACTAGTGGAGCAGGCATAGGATAACTTCTTGTTGTCTTATGTCTGGGGCCAGCATTGGGGATTGGCACTGCTGGGCAGGGAAAGCTAAAGACTGTGTAAAATTACAAATCCCCAGAGGGGGTTTGCCGCTGCCTTTTTTCTGAGGCCGAGAGAGTGTGACTTGCCCAAGGCCAGGCAGTTGATTTCCACGGCCAAATGGGAATCTGAAGCCTAGTCTCCCAGAGTCCAGACAAGCACTCGTGCTGGCTCCTCTCTTGAAATACCTGAAGGGCTGTCACATGCCAGAGGGAATAAGCTTGATTTCCACTGTTCTGAGGATATGACATGAACTAATGGATTCAGATTACAAAGTAGGTGATTCCACCTAAACATTAGGAGGAACTTCCTAATGGTAAGGGCTGTTTTGAAAGTCGAACAGACTGCCTCCAAAGGTAATGGCCTCTCTTTCTTTAGAGGTTGCGTACCACAAGAGTCTCCCATCTTGCAGGACTGTTTTAGCAGTCAATTCCAACATGGCAGGGCTTAGGCTAGATTATTCTTCAGATCCCTTCCAACTCTATATTCTAGGATTTTATAGAGAGGAAAATTTGAAATTTTTGTCCATGCTCGGACAATATTTATTAATTTATTTAGCACCATCACTGTACATGGTGCTTTACAAGAAAAAGAACAAAGGAAAAAATAGTTCCCTGTTCTGAGGCTTACCATCTTAGATCTCACCATCTCATTTCTTTAGAAAATGGCTGGTATGAACTGATGGAAAGTCTGTGTGGCTGTAAAGGCCATCCAGCCCATTACTCCTTTAACTTTTCTTTAGAGTTGGAGAATAAAATTATATTCCTCAGTATGACAGACTCTGAAGGGACCTTATGAAGTAGCCTTGGTGTCTTATCATCGATCGCATGGATGTTAACCTGTCTATAATAAGCAGATCTCCTTTCTGTTTTATATATCCTCAATTTTATTCTAGTCATCTTTATGAGGGGAACAATATATGTGAGCTATGATCCATTTCAAATCATCTTAATTAGCTGCAATGATTGTAAAGTGTTGTTTAAATGAGGTATTAATGCAGTCATTTCGACCAATAATGAGTAGACAGGCATTTCTGGAAGCATTACATGCCCCTTGAATTCAGCATCAGCTTCTGCTTTTCTGTGCAAAGGGAAGGGTTTAAAAAGAAAATTCCCTTATGAATAAGAAGCTGACATACAGGTTTCATAGGAAAATCTTGTATAATCTTTAAAATACAAAAGAAGAAAGGGATGGGGATTCTTTCTCTTTCTCTTTAACCAACAAGACCAAAAACTGGAGGATGAATTTGCTTGACATATACTCATTAACAGGAAGCTCCATTCAGTCTTTTTTAATTCTGAGGAACTCTTTGAGGAAACATTGCTTAAGTGAAGAGAAGAAAAAGACTCATGGCACTTTGAAGACTAACAAGTTTTAGGTGGCACAAGCTTTTGTGGCTTTGCTTAAGCAAAGTGTTTTATTCTCTTTCACATTCAAAGGGCAAGCTAATAAAGGATGGATGGATCAATGGATCCAGGTGTCAAAGAAAAAACAAGTGAACCAACCGAGCAGTTGTGCTAGTTTAATCTTTGCCTTAGTCGTTTTTGATACTTATGTTATATAGAAAGGGATTTTCTGAAGAGTCACCCTTATCCATGGAAAAGCTCCACATGATCTAGGAAAGTCACTGTTCTAGATCAACTAGAATGTCCCCTTCACAAAGAAAGGCTCTTCTCTTTAGAAACCTTTTCTCCACATGAAATTTATTCTGTAACTCATGATTATATTGAATAGGGCTACATAAAGACAATGTTGTATTATAACTGCTTCCAGAGATCATGAGTGTTCTACATACATGCATACATACATACACACACATACACCCACAATCACAGTTAAGAAAACCAGTGAAGACAGCCACCATCTAACTTTTAAGGAGCCAGGTTTTTTATTTAGAGTAAAAAGGCTCAAAAGCAAGGAAACCTATTGCTGTTGTCATCTTGAGTTTTTCTTTCGTTTGAGTTTTATAATACAGTGGGCCCTTGGTATCTGCTGAGGTTTGGTTCCAGGGCCCCCTCATCAATACCAAAATCTGTGAATTCTCAAGTACCGTTATATACAATGGCATACTAAAATTGTGCCCCTTATTTTTAAAAATGTCAAATTCAAGATTTGCTTTTTGGAATTCCTTTAAAAAAATTTTTTTTGAAACTGTGGATGGTTGAATCCATGAATGCAGAATCTGTGGATACTGTGGGCCAGCTGTACATTGTGCTATAGAATCCATTCTTATGATTATCAGCAAAGCTTGTGGAACACATAAAACCAGCAGAATGTAGCACTAGGTATTAAAAAAAACACAGCTCTCCGAGATCTTGGTTTTGATTCCTTCCCTCTTTCTTCATTTCCTCCCTTCTTTCCATTAGCTTTCTGGTCCTTATGCCTGCATAGATAGGAAATTACTTCATGCAACTTTTAAACTGCAATTGCAGCTGGAAAACAGTGCTTTGGTGATCCTTATTGCATAACAACACCTCAGTAGCAGCTGTATCTCCAATGTGTGGTTAAGGTATCCCTTTTTGGTTCACTAATAAGCCTTTGGGAGGACACTGGAAGAGGCCAGAAGGTTGTAGATTGGGCTGAGACTGCTCACCCCTGTGATATAGATGGACCAAAAGTCCTGCTTCAGCTTCAGCACTGTTTGTTTATTTATATTTTATATATGTATGTATATGTATATACAATTACTAGGAATTTTCTTCTCACTTTCTTTTGGCAGTAATGTATTTCCATATTTCTTTTTCTTTTCTTCATCATCATCTTCTTCTTTGTGGTTGTGCTATAAAAATAGCAGCAGCAACAAAAGGCATACGTGGTACCCATTTCTAAAACAACATGAAAGACTTGTACAAAATATTGAACAGGAATGAGGTTCCTCATAGTACAAGGCTGGCTTATTAAAAAGCGACAACTTCTGAGAAAGCTGCAGCACTTTCATCTTGGCACCCCAAGAAAGGTTCAGCTGTTCTTAGTGAGAAGTTCTATATATTGCAGTTTGCACTCTGCCAGGCAATGAAACAGTAGTGGCAGCTTTGACTTGTTTTATGCTATATACAAATCCCAGCTTCATCCAGTTGATAAAACTAATTTACAAAACTTTGCTTATTATTAACATTATTACTATTTTATTTATTTGTATCTCACCTTTTTCTCCTTTTGGGACTTAAGGTGGCTTACAACAGTTAAACATATACAGTCCTCCCTTCAGACCCATGTCTCTCGCTTATGCACGAGGGACAGATGGAGGGAGAATGAATGGGCGCATGTCTGTGGTGCGTGCTCCTATGTCTATATTCAAGTCAATGAGTCTTGAATCTAGGCAAAATTCTATTTTCTTGAGGGGGTCCAGAACGGATCCCCTGTGAAAAAGGAAGGGCGACTGTAGTAGTTAAAATTCACAGCATGCAAAAAATGTAACAGTAATAAAATTGTTGGGGGTGTAAATAAAATTAAAGGCAATTAAAACAAAAACCATTAAAAATAACAAATAATAATTCAGCACATTGTAGAGAGCCAGCAAAGTGTAGTGGTTTGAGCATTGCACTATGACTCTGAAGACCAGGGTTCAAATCCCTACACATCCATAGAAACCCACTGGGTGACCTTGGTCAAGTGACACACTCCCGGCCTCAGAGGAAGACAGAGGCAAACTCCCTCTGAACAAATCTTGCAAAGAAAACCCTGTAATAGATTATCCTGCCAAAATAAGAGATTCTTCACCTGGACACAGAGAGATGGTAGGGAAAGTGCCATTCTAACGTCTCTGAGAAAGGCATTCCAGAGCCTGGGAGCAGTCATGGGCTAAAAGCATCACAGTCCCTTTTTCCACCCATCCATCCCATTAAAAATGATGAATAAGTGCTCTTGAGCTTTTAGAGCAATCCTCTGCTGAGCCAGCCTGTGCCCTGCATCATTTTTGAGCCTGTTGTCTGTGAGCTTGTTTTCCACTGGAAATGAAAACCTTTGTATACTGTATCACCTTATTTATATTAGCTGGGCTTTCTTTTGAAAGCTCTGCTTAGCCAAAGTTCACAATAACTCTAACAGACTGTGCTGTGCACTGTGGAACCAAAATAACCTTGGCAAATACTTTTGGTTGTTTCTGTACTTGTGTGGAGGTTGGAAGGTTAAATCAACTCCATTGATGGAAAGATGAAATTTCACATTAGCTGTGTCTTGAGCTGATTCAGTTTATTAGTTGAGTGCCATGTATTTAGTAGAGGTTCACCAAAAGTAGGAAGCAGCAGTTCACTCTAACCCAAATGAACCTCAGGAAAAAACTTTGGATGATTTCAGTAATCAATACTGAAGAACATCCCTTTTCACATGCATGCTTGAGGTGGAAAGTTAAGTTCAATCAGGTTAAGAATTTGTTCTGTTTTTAGTCTCAAGCTATCACAAGATTTCAGTAAAAGGTTACAAGGAGTTCTTTCTTGCAAAAGGATGTCTTTCAACTTTGAAAGAACAGGACAGAAGCAGATCTGAAACATTATATCACCAAAGTGCATTGCTCTGTTATATTACATTATGGTTGCAACTTATGTGGTTGTGGTTGTTGTGTCCCTTCAAGGTCTGGCAAACCTGGATTTTCTTGGCAAGATTTCCTCAGAGGAGGTTTACCACTGCCTTCCTCTGAGGCTGAGAAGGTATGACTTCCTCAAGCCCACCCATTGAACTCCCAAGACTGAGCAGGGATTTGAAACCTGGTCGCTAGAGTCCTAGTGCAACACTCAAAGCACTATACCATGCCCCCCTCCATTTTAAAAACTTTTAACAATAACAGAAAGTCAGTAGTTGAAGCCTGGCCTGAATAGCATACTCTTTGTCTGATGGAAGAAGATCAACTGGGAAAGGTACAAGTCTAACCCCTATTGGAAGAAAATCCCACAATTTAGGAGTGGCAACCAAAAAAGCTCTGTCTCAGATTTGATGCAGATATACCTCTGAAGACACTAGGATCTAGAGAACTGCCTCTCTCTTCCACAACTCAAAGCCCAGCAAGCTATCTCTCTCTGGTTTTGCTTTGCGAACGAAGATTCAGGAAGGGCTCATCCCGCGCTTTCTACAAGCGCATTGGTGACTAAATAGGCCAATCTGGGACAAACAGGTCCAGAAAGCACAGCGGAAAGTCTCCTTGGGCAATGTTTCCGGGTTGTGGTTCTTTCTGCGTTGTCGTTTCTCTTCGAGACTCGTTCGCCGTGAGCTTTCAAAAAAGGCTGCAGCATCGTGGATAGTGCGTCTCCATGCCTCCCGATGTGAGGCCAGGGCAGACCATTGTTGTTGATCAGTT
This sequence comes from Sceloporus undulatus, assembly GCF_019175285.1. Taxonomy (NCBI): domain Eukaryota; kingdom Metazoa; phylum Chordata; class Lepidosauria; order Squamata; family Phrynosomatidae; genus Sceloporus; species Sceloporus undulatus. The sequence goes on along the minus strand of NC_056522.1, from coordinate 193,556,769 downwards.
TGGCCAAGCCTGAGATGTTGTTTCAGGGAGTCCTTGTATCTCTTCTTTGGGGCGCCCCTCTTACGCTGACCCGTGGCGAGTTCACCGTAGAATATTACTTTTGGGAGGCGATGGTCCTTCATCCTAGAAACGTGTCCTGCCCAGCACAGCTGCGTCCTCAATAGCATGGCCTCAATGCTGGTGATCCCTGCTTGCTCAAGGACAGCAACATTCGTCACATAGTCAGTCCAGTGTATATTTAGAATTGTGTGTAAGGGCTTTCAAAATAGCCTCAGCTCAAGTTGCATTGAGTTGATTTATTTTGGACATGTACAAAAGGGAAATATTTATTTACTTTTTAAGGGGGGGAGTAAATACGTTTTAAAACTGATTGTAATGGTGACTAAGAATGTTCAGCACCCGAATTATAATTGTAACTATTTTTGTTGCTGCTTCCAAATTTCCAGTTTCTTGTTTAAAATAAAGGCAATAGGCTACTCTGTTTAGAACGAATGGCTGACTGGAATGCTGAAGAGGAACACTTCGGGAAGATACAATGCAATATTACTGTTGCAGGTCTCACTTTTCTCTGAATGAAGCAAAGGAGTACAGTAAAACAGGGATGATGTCTTTTCCTGATCAGGTTCTGGAAAACCCAGACTCTCCCTAGTAAGCAGGGGCAGACAGAACACATTCAGCCCAGCAACATCTGTCTTTCTTATATACTACAATGGTTATTATAGAGCACCTTTCATGCTCAAAGTGTTTCCAAATGCTTTACTGGGTAATGAGTTAGGGACTGGCATGATAGCTCCTGCTAGCTCATTCTGCATGAAATAGTGCACACCTAGCCTTGGACAGTAAACCTGCCTTGGCTGTGAAGAGATATTACTTCAAAAGGCATGTTCATTCCCCTTTCTTCCCCCTCCTTAAAAAAAATGCCATAGGATTTTTATCTCCAGTAGACAGCTTGGCTCAGCCTGCAGGCAAACACATCTGCCCACGCCCATATCTTTTAACTGACTGCTGTGCTATCACTGGCAATGGGACAGGGATTCTGAAATATTTAATGGGGATCCAGCCCATTTTCTTTGAAAGGTGTGAAGCGAAAGCTGCACCTGGATTACTAGTATTCATTTTCTCAATGTCTTCCTCCCTCGCCTTCTCTTTGTTCTTTTCTCGTTGCTATTTATTGTTCAAAGACATGCCTGCTACTACCAGCGTTTGCTGTTCTTCAAGCATGTTTTGGACAACTGTAGCTTGAATGTAGAAAACATGTCTACACCAAAGTGTTCATCAGTAATGGCCCAGTTGTGTATCTTCAATGATAGGGTCACCTTAGGGTTGTCATATACAGCTCTCCAGCTGTTCTAGGATTGCACAGTTCTGTGGAGAGGGATGGTAATAGTTGAAGTCCAACAACATCTGACAACACACAACACCCACCCAAAGGGAAGAGACTCTGAACACCTCTTCTCTTTACATCTATTTGACCTTCCTGTGACATTGTTTACTTTGGTTTGCCTTTGCTTCTTATGATTTTGCCTCACCCCTGGAGAGACACTGTGATCCACCCATTCTCTGCAAAAGATGAAAACGTAGGCCTGTTACAGACTGTCAAAATAAAGCTGCTTCGGGTCTGTTTGGAGGTATGCTGTTTAAATGATGCATGCACCCTAAGAATCCGGAAGCTGCACCAAAGCTGCACTCCAGTGCTGAGGAATGGAGAGTGGCTTTGGCACGACCTCCGGACTCTTAGGACCCAAGCATCATTTAAATAGCATACCTCCAAAGAGACCCAAAACAGCTTTATTTTGGCAGTCTGTAACAGGCCCACGGCTCCATTCTCACTGGGCCATAAAGCGACAAATCTTGCTGGGAGTCAGACTCGGAGCGAGTTCCCGAGTCGTACTCGAATCACGTCCATTGTTCCCATTACAAAAGGGAGCAAATGGACTAGGTTTTTTTTTTTACCCATGTTCTTGTTCCCATTGATATTTCTCCATTGTATTTTGATGCGGACTTTTTTGTTCCCCATTCCCATTGCCTGTCTGGAACCGGTTTTTTCCTTTTTTAAGTTGTCAATCAAGTGCTTAGGTAATTAGACGTCACAGTGATTTCAGTTGCTTCAATGCATTTTGACACAGGCTATTTTTGTTCCCCGTTCCCATTTGCGTCTTTCAAACCTGTTTTTCAGGGGGGGGGTCAATGGGTCGCTGAAGTGCCTGAGCGCTTGGACAGCTATGCATCATTGTGATTGCTGCCCAGACACTGGAGCACTGAGGCGCTTAGGAGCTCAGCAAAAACAGAAAAAGGAAAAAGAAGAAATAATAGTTATAAAAAGGGTGTGCAGTGGGTCTCCTCACACATCAATCTATGTGGAAGGGGGGGGGGGTGGCATGCACTTACCGTGACCGTGTTTGCAGGCCAATGGAGCAATTTGCAATGTTCGGACACCTGACAGCGCGCCTAGGCAATCGAAATTTAAAAAAAAAAAAATTTGTCTACACATGCGATCGCCTTGCCCTGCTTCCTGCTCCACTGGGAGAAAGGCTGCGTGAACGGGGGGGTGGAATGGTGACGGGAATGCAGGAAAGACAGCCCCGGAACAGCCCCTTGAACATTGCTCCTCCCCTCCCAAAATACCGATTCAGACACCCGTCATTCCCATTACTTTGCCCTGGATCCGACATGGCAGATGCAGAAAGAACCGCTGGAAAAGTGCAGTCAGGATAACCCGGGTTATCCACCACTGATTTGGGTTTTCATTGGAGAAATCCATCAAAGTAGGATTGAATGCAAATTCAAATGGGAACAATTTTCCTTAAACAAGGATGAAACACGAGTTCAAATGGGAACAATGTCCCTATAATCCGATTCTTGATTCGTTTTATAGCCCAGTGGGAATGGGGCCTTAGAGATCTACGCTCTCTCCTTCCCCAATGGGCTCTGACCCCATAGGCACTGAACCTTACCATGCCACCCAGAATCAGAGTGCTCCAGAAAGAGTACTCCTGCATTATAATTTTGCCCTTTCTTCATTTTCCCCATTGTAAGTCTGACTTTCCAGGCGCTTCAAGAAAAATTGTGTTAGCTTCCCAAACTGTCTGCAAGAATCACTGAGTCTGTAGCATGAGCTGTCTTTCAAATCTGTGTTGACTTTTACTGTTGATCAGTTTGGAGGCTTAGACGTTTACAGTGGCTGAATTCATTAGATAAGGGAAACAGGCCATCTAAACCATGACAAATCTTGGCTGCTACAACAATTTGCTACTGCAATTTAATTCTCCAAATAAAAACAAAGAAGCCAGATGCCTTCAAGGATCTGTCTCTCACTCACTCTCTTTTTCTTTCTCATGTGGTCAGTGCTTTTGAAGCAACTAATTTTGTGCGTGTGTGTAGATTTTTTAAAAGAAAAAATAACTGGAGTAATCTATAGCATTCTCTGAAGATGCCAGCCACAGATGCTGGCGAAACGTCAGGAAGAAACTCTTCTAGAACATGGCCACATACCCTGAAAAACCCACAAAAAACTATGGATTCTGGCCATGAAAGCCTTCAACTTCACAAATCTATTGTTTCTTTAGCTTTATATTTTAGCAAAGTTCTTGGTCTTTTTTTTTTAAATGGGGGAATAGCAGGTGGGGCTGTAAGAGTATAAAAACATACAAAGTTAATTTCACCATGGCGAAGAGGAAAGCTGGTAAGTAAAGGAAAATAATTCACTTAAACACTCTCTTCCCAGAAACTCTTGTTCTGTTAATTCTGTTTTTGTAGTACTATCTTGTTGTTTTTGCTGCTGCTGTTGTTGTGTGCCTTCAAGTCATTTCTGACTTATGGTGACCCCAATTTGAACCCATCAAAGGGTTTTCTTGGCAAGATTTGTTCAGAGGGAGATTGCCTTTGCCCTACTCTGTGACTGAGAAAGAGGGAGTTGGATTTCCACAGCTGAGCAGTGGGTTTCCATGGCTGAGCAGAGATTTGAACCCTGGTTTTCAGAATCATAATCCAAACAGTGTTCAAGCCACTACATCACACTGTCTTCTTGCTGCACTACACTAATCCACACATATCCTATATATGTGTGTGTGTGTGTGTGTGTGGTGACATTGCTCCTGACAGTTTTAAATCATGGCTAAAATCGCAGTGTGGTACAGTGCGCCCACTCCATACATGAACTCACCATAGGTGGCTTCTGGCTTATGCGGAAGCCGCATGGCAATTAAATGAATGGCATGTGTGCCCACGGTGCATGTGTGCTGCCGTGCCGCGAGCACGAGTCCCATTATACTGAATGGGCTCGAGCATACGCATTATTCCCCTTATGCAGGGCGGTCCGGAACGGATCCCCCACATAAGGCAAGGCTCCACTTTATATTTTAAGAATAAAACCTCAAAACAAGGCTTTGGAAGCTTTTGTCCAAATATTTTTTTTAAGGGTACAAATAATTCACATGGAGTCCAGAGACCAGAACAGCCCAGAAGACAAACAGGAAGGTCAGTCCCACTGGGGCAGAGTTGACAGATAACTGAACAGAAAAGTGGACAAACTACAGCCCTTGGCCTGGTTTCAGGAAAGATCTGTTACTAACAACAGTGGTTTATCCGTTTTCCGGAAGCCTGCTGAGTGAGAAAGAAAATGGAGGCATGGAGTGAAGGGGTGCCAAAGCCAAAGGGGACACAAAAAGTGATGACAGGGGCCTTCCAACTACCAACATAGCCCCAAATTGATCTCAAAGAAGTGTAGTCATCAACAGGAAAGGGGAGGATCCCCAATCCTTTGTTTAGCATTCTGGGCATAGCAGAAAACCAAAAGCTGAGCTTGGAATTTTATATTTAGAATCAATGTGTAGCACTAGCCTTACATTTTAACAGCAACAACAAAGGGGTCTCTTCCTAGCTATGGCTCATAATATGTTACTAATAGCTTATTTTTCAAATGGAAAAATTGTTTTTAAAAATCCCTCAAAATGACCTCTTTCCAAAATAAACAAATTTGGAAATCACGAGAAAAAACATTACTTATTTTGTTGTTGGGTACTCTTAAGTCTTGTCTGACTTAGGGCAACCCTAGGGCAACCTTAACACTGGCTTTTCTTGGAAAGATTGGTCCAGAGGGTGTTTGTTCTTGCCTTCCACTAAAGCTAAGAGAGTCCAACTTGCCCAAGGTCACCCAGGGATTCAAACCCTGGTCTCTCAAGTCCTAGGAGTTCATCACACAGGAGGAATTTCTCTTAATTTCAAATGAAAAGAAAGTGGGGCCAGAATGCATTCACGTGAATTCGCTAGTTCAGCGAATTTACGTGAATTCAAATTGCATTTGAACTGACTTCCCATTGCCTGAAAATAGCTTGCCATTGCCCGAAATTGCGTGTGATTACCTCTCAAGCAATCATGTGAAACCCCATGATTGTGTTCGGACTGACTTACCATTGCCCGAAATTGTGTATGGTAGTCTATCACGCAATAACGTTAAACCCTGTGATTGCGTTCAGATTGCCATTGGATTATACTTCCAATTTCCCTTGTCTGATAACGTCCCTAGTCAAACCACTACACCATACCCCTTCCACAACAAACCAGTTTGAAAATCTTGAATAAAAATGAGTCACTGCACTTAAAAAATAATTCCATTACCAGTCATTTAATTATCTTTAACAGGAACATCAATATACTATGATTATCACCCAAATTAATGGGTTACATTGAACCTTTCTCTTTCTAAATCATTACTTCCAAAGTTTGCCCAAAAGGAAAGATTTCATCTGATATCAGGATCCCAGCTCCATGGACAAGTCAACCCAATACTTTGGGGCAGGGCTGTTCTTCTCAGGCCTTGCCCACTTCCTGAAGAGCAATTAAAGGGACAGCCCTCTGGCCTGGAACAGGGACGTAGCCAGGATTTTGGGAAGGGGGGGTCCAGACTAAGTGCCACCATTGTAATGGGGCTTGGGTGTGGCGGTGCAGCGGCACGCACCATTCATTTTATCTAATGGAAGGGGGGTCCGGACCCCAAGGAACCCCCCTTGGCTATGTCCTTGCCTGGAAACCTCTGGTTTATCATGTTTCCATTCTATCTGGGTGAGCACTTTGTATGAACATTGTCTGGAAATCCATCAAAAGTTAAAAGCTGGGCAGCGTGGGGAATTCTTTGCTTGGTGTATAAAACTGATTAACAAACTTTCCCAGCCAAACACATAAAAATCTGCAAACTGAGCCCTATGTCACAACAGCTACAACTGAAACTTGCCACCAGCCTGGCCCAAACTACAGGTTCCTCCAGGACTAATGTTAGGCCATTGATAGTTATGGCATGGAGAAAGACACTACTCTGCACCAAAGATTTTCCACAACCAGCTCTTGCCAAAGTTTGTTGAAGTGCACACTAGTGTGCACTCAGACCAATCTTTCTCCACAGACATATAGCCAGAGGCTGTGTCCAGAAGATGAGCTACGTAAGCCAAAACCTTGGTTATCTGTATGCCCCACATGTATGTGACATGTGAAAATGAAGGGGAAGAAATGCAACTAATTCACATAAGTTACTGTGTCCCACTTGGGGACAAAAGAGGTAGAGATAGCTAGTTAGAGTTTCCTGCAGTCTTCCCTCTCTGCTCTGTTACCTTCTTGTCCCCAAGTCTGGTATTCTTGAGCTTAACTGCTTTCTCAGGGGAAGAAAGGACTGCAGATGCTGAAAGAGGACATATTGCTTGATAGGCTGGGCTATCCCCAAGACTTATTCGGAGGAAGAAAAGTAGAGATCATTGGTGTTACAATTTTGCAAGTATAGAACAGTACTGTAAACTCAGAACTGCTTCCATTCTGTGCACAGGTCATAAGTTCCTTTCTCGGTGTAGCCCCTAACATTTGTAGACTGTCTTTACATAGAAAGGCCTGGAGATAGCCCAGCATCCAGACAGAGGATACAATAATGGCGGATGATCAGATGCTGGAGGAGGCCTGGTGCTGCAGTGGTTAAATGCTGGTACTGCAGCCACTCACTCACAAACCCCAAGGTTGAGTTCAATCCCAGCCAGGGGCTCAGGGTCAACTCAGCCTGGCATCCTTTTGCTTTTACTAAAATGAGTACCCAGTTTGTTGGGGGAAATTAGCTTACACATTTTAAACCACTTAGAGACTGCTTAGTGCAGTATGAAGTGGTATATAAATGAAGCTGCTATTGGGTGAGTCATTTTTCTGACTTGAACTACAGTACTTTTAATCCAATTCCACAACAAAAGCCAGGAGCACTGGCTGAACTGCGCTGCAATAAATCAAGGACAGAGGGTGGCTTCCAGGTGAGGGATGCAGTGAATCCATTCTGAGGTCTATTTCAGGCTTTAAAAGTTTTCCAAGGTGCTGGGTGTTATCCCCCAAAATAAGTTTGGAACTCTGAATTTCTGTTGTTGTTGTTGCTGTTGTGTGCCTTCAAATCATTTGACTTATGTCGACCCATGGGGTTTCCTGCAGCTGAGAATGTGTGCCTTGCTCAAGATTATCCAGTGGGTTTCAATGGTTGAGTGGGGATTTGAACTCTGATCTTCAGGGTAGTCCAATGCTCAAACCATTACACCACACTGGCTCTCTGGATAGCTCCATTCAAATCAAGAATAAAACCATAAGCAGATCTACTGCCCCACAACATGGAAGCCAGTAGCTTAACCTGGAAGAATCAAGATACCCGTAAGTCTAGTTGCAGTTCTGGTGCTGCCACACAGCTGTGCACAAAACTAAATGGGGCATAAGACTGAAAAACATTGTATTTGTCTTCATAAAGCCCCCCTCCCCCAAGATTAATGGGTTACATTTAGGTTGTTGTTGTTGTTGTTGTGTGCATCCAAGACATTTTTGACTTATGGTGATTCTAGGGTGAGCCTATCATGAGATTTTCTTGGTAAGATTTGTTCAGAGGAGGTTTGCCATTGCCTTCACCTGAGGCTGAGAGCAAGTGATTTGACCAGGGTCACCCAGTGGTTTTCATGACTGAGTATATTCCAACATTCAGACCACTATGCCATGCTGGCTCTCGCCCAGATTTACAAAAACCAAAATAGGGTGTAATGGTGAAAAACATTTTATGCCAGATTTGAACGGTCTAAGTTTGGTTTACATGAAAGCAATTAATAGCAGTATACATTGTGGTGTTTCTGCTGTGTACTTTCAAGTCATTTCCAACCGTCTGGCGGACTTATCACAGGGTTTTCTCGGTAAGATTTACTCATAAAAGGTTTGCCTTTACCTTCCCCTGAGGCTGAGAGCATGTGACTTGCCCAAGGTCACCAGTGTGTTTTCATGGCTGAGTGAGGACTCGGACCTGGGTCTCTAGAATCATAGTACAATGCTCTAACCACCATGTTTTCTTTTTATTGAGCAGGCAAAAGTGAAATCCTGTCTAGACCACCATAGGCAGAAAAGGGGATCCTTGCTGCCTGTGCTGAAGTTCAGGAGCTTGCATGAGAGACACCCAGATCCCATGCACCTATAATTCTGCACTACCTTGTAAATCTTACTCTTGTGGTGCTGCAAAATCAGAATCTCCAAACATCCCTGAAAAAGAAGGAAGATGCAAGTTAGAACTACTGAGTGTGAGCTATGGAAATCATAGGCCTGCCTTTTCACTTTTCACTTTAGTCTGGTGAAGCATATACAGATTTTCCATTTACACAGAAGGAGGAAAGTAGCTCCATCCACAGGGACCAAGACAAAACTCATCTAAGCACCACTGATTTTAGTAAGAACCTTTCTAAACCTTTGCTTAAATTTCTGCTGCTGAAATCAATGGGGATTAAATATGATTACCTTAAGCTGAAAGGTGTAACAAAGCAGAATTGTGTGCCTTCTGCCTTTTGGCATCAGTTGGTTCTTCTTTAGATCAAGAACAGAGGGGGCGGGGGTTCAGTTGGAATATGCATCCTGGTAGTGGGTTAAAGGCAGCAGTGGGGAAGCTGTGGCCCTCCAGATATTGTGGGACATCCACTTCCCCCAAATACATTGTCAGAAGTGCATTTTGTGCAGTGTGGTTTCATGTCAGTAGAAGCTGTGGAATCATAGAGACCACAAGTTCCATCCATTCCAACCCATCCTGCCATGCAGGAACTCTCACTCAAAACATCCCCAACAGATGGCCATCCAGCCTCTGTTTAAAGATCTCCAAGGAGGTCTGCTCTAGGCTTTAGACGAAACTTTAAAGGAGATATGCAACACTGGAAAGCTGGACAATGAGTCTGGAGACCAGGACTGGAATCCTTGCTTGGCCATAGAAACCCACCTAATGACCTTGGGCAAGTCACATTCTCTCAGCCTCAGAAGAAGGCAAAGGCAAACTCCCTGTGGACAAATCTGGCCAAGCAAATCCCATTGCCTTAGGCACCAGCAACAACAATCCAGCATGGGGAACCCGATCCCCAAAATTGGTTCATCATCTTGCATAGCTCCTTTAAAATTCAGACTAGAGCTCAGAATGGATTAACTTCCCCACTAACATGAAGGTCACCACTGCCTATAGACAACCCCCTGTTTTATGTATTATGCAGCATGTTTAAATATTGTTTTAAAAATACTCAAGATGATGCAAATTATGCAGTGGAGCCTTTCTTTAAACTCACCAAGTCTGAGCATTGTTGTGTCTTTGTATAGATTCTCATACTTTGATAGTAAGGATGCTGTATGTATTCTAAAATGAGATTTAACCAAATATTGCCATGGCATTAAAACCTTTGGAACAAGGCACAGGGAAGCACTCCTGTGGAAGTTTGAATCAGGGCTGGAGATCCTGTAAGCCTAACCTTCTCTTTCTCTCTCTCTCTCTCTCTCTCTCTCTTTTTTTTTTTCTTTATTTATTTATATTTTTTTTGGAGGGGTGTGTCCATACACCATGTGATGAAAGGAACATACCTCCTTCCCATAAACTGGTGACAATGACAATTGTGTGTTACGTGCTCATATACAGTAGCAATGCAGAGATAAAGAGAAAGGTCTCCAATGCTAAAAGCCCCAGTGAGAGAAGACTGAAACTATGCCTTAATAACATAATTTGACCAACCCCCAAAAAAAGGAATTCACAACAAATTTTAAACTGACAGAAAAGAAATGGAGGTGGGATCTTTTGCTCTTGATCCTGAATCCTGAAGCTCATTTCTGGACCTCAGGTTAAGAAATCGTACTCTAAACGTTATTCCAATCCAGATCACATCAGCCCCAGCCAAAATAGGCAGTGACTGGCTCACTGGACTGGTATCTCACCACATCTGGAGGGCTATACTTATTTATTTACTTACTTACTTAGGGCATATACAGACGGGCAGCTCCACGCTGCCCGTTTTCCCCACAGAAGTAGGCAACCAGACACCATGGCCTCCAGAAGGACCAAAAAGAACCTGCTTCTGGCCAGGTTGTTTCTGCATTCTGACAGGGCACCTTAGTCACACTTGTGCACCATGATGATGCCCCTTGAGCACAGTGGTGTTTGGGCACTGTGCTGCATGGACATTATCATGGTGTGCGCCATGGGGATGGGCGTGCACCATAATGGCGGTCGGGTGGCAGAACTAGGGCTTGGAGCATGTGAATGCTCAGCCCTAGCTCAGCCCTAGTATACATGCAGGCCGGCACAAAGGGCCAGTCTGTACCGCCCCTTACTTACTTTATTTATATACTGCCTTTCTCCCAGATGGGACTCATGGCAGCTTCCAGAACAACAAATTAAAAATGCTCGCAAAAAGTTTTAAAGCCAGTTTAAAATCACAACATTAAAACACTATAAAACTGACTAAAAATCATACAAAAGTTAAAACTAACTAAAACATACATCTATATTAAGAAGCTTCCATGCCTAACTATTAAAAGCTTGCTGAAATAAAAATATTTTTCTTGCTACAAAAGGAAAGCAGAAAGGGAACAAGCCTAGCCTCCCACAGAAGGGTGTTCCAGAGGGTGGGAGCTGCCACCCAAAAGCCTCACCAAGTACACTTGGGATGGTGGTAGAACTGAGAGAAACCTTCCCCATAGATCTTAGGACTCTGGCAGGTTCATAAGTGGAGATATGGTCTTTCAAATAATGTGGACCCACAACATATAAAGCCATATAGGGCATGACCAGCACTTTGAATTGTGCCTGGAAACGAATTACTTTGCCTGATAAAACCAGTGGAGCTTTGAAAGTTTGCTACATGTATTTTGTGCATTACGGTTGGTCCAATAAAGTTATCATTGCTATTGTACTTTGCTACATGGCCAACCCAGCTACTCCTGGATATGTTTGCTATCCTTGATGCAGATGTATGTAATCTCCACAGGACCACCCCCATGTTCACATTAATTTCACAAGACTTTGGGGCCAGAGAACTTTCCATTGGCTTAAAACTTCAATTTTTTACTGCTCCAGCTTATGGGAGATGTTATCAACCAGGCCTTGTGGGAAATGTTCACAAACTGGCAAATTCAAAGCAATAAACATCTGCGCAGGCTTTGAATGATAGGTTTGCAAACTGAAAGAGAGCATCAAATTGGAAACCTGCTGGGTCTATTTTGCTGTTCCTTTAAATTGAGCGAGGAGCGCCAGAATGGGTATCTTAGGAACTTTCAATTTAATATTATACTATGCAAAAGGACAACATTCCTTTAAACTGTCACATTACAAGACACATTTTCCTTCAGGTTACCTTGCAGTACAGAAGAGTGTTCTAAAGATGTGTGCCTGGGCAATCAATCTTTGAAAGATGCACCTCAACCAAATGCTGGCTTTTTACTGTGCAAACTTTGACTGTAACAGCATACAGTGGTGCTGGCTGCAGGGAATATGATGAAACTGCTAGTTGCTTCCTTCCCACTCTTTCTAATTTCTCAGTGGGGAGCATGCTTCAAATAGAGTTAGTGACAGAACAGAAAGCATTGGAAAGACAGGAAGACAACAAAAGTTTATGGGAAATGCTGTTTCCCTGTATTCAAATATTCATTTACACTGCAGCGGCTGAGTCACAGATGTTCTTAGACATACAGTTATTGACAAACATTTTTACACTGGGAAAACTTTTTGCCTTTGTAAATATAGAGAAGAAATAAAACTATGGTTATAAAGCTGGGAGGAGGCCAGTCTGCAAAGAGAGAGAATGAAACTTTTGCCTATTCTGAAAAGGAAAGGAGCAACAAACTTTCCCTATACAGTACCGATAGCAATACCCAATCTATGTTCTATACACTATATGATATTGTGGTTACGGTGATGTACTGAGACTTGCAAGATGCAGGTTCTAGCCACCAATACGTCATGAAACTCACTGTGTAACCTTTGATCTGATCTTTGACTCTTTCCACCTGACCTACCTTGTTTGGCATAAGCTTTTGTAGACTGAAGTCTGCTTCGTAAGATATGTGGAGTGTTCACTCAGTCAGCATATTATTATACATATGCTTGCGTGGGTGGGGAAGCAGCATCAACAGGAGCTGAAATGTAAAAAGTACAAACACTGATCACCACCTTGGCAGTAGCTATTAGCAAACAGAGTTAGGTGGTAGCACAAACATTCTTGCTCTAATGAATGGGTTGGCTCATAGGCTGCAAGGAAACGCCTGCCTTCAGTCTCAAAAAGGTTGATATGAACTTTGGAAGCCTAATATATGTACTTATGAAGCTGCAACATTCTTGCAGATGTTCGGGTTTTTTGTCTGGAAGTGTATATTCCAGTACTGGAAAAGAAAAGTACAGTCAGGCCTCCATATCCACAGATTCTGCAGCCACAAATTCAACCATCCATGGCTTCAAAAAAAAATTTTTTTTAATCCCTAAAGCTGTCATTGATTCTGTCATTTTATATTTTATATAAGAGACACCATTTTACTATCCTTTTGTATATAACGGCAGTTGAACATCCATGGAACCAATATCATTGGATACCAAGGGCCCACTGTATGTATACATCAATTTAAGATAAAACAACCAAAAGAAAGAGAGAAGTGAAGATTCATGCAATGGCAGAACACCACAGTATCAACCACTGATAATTCTTTATTCCTATTAAAGTGCTATTATAGTCAACAAGTTTAATGGGAAATGGTCTATCTGCTCTGTAGTACCTTCAAAAGAGAGGGGGTATTTCCCTCAACCTTGTACAGTGTTCCACCAACCTTCCCTCAACCTGATGCCTCCTACATATGTTAGTCTACAACTTCTGTCATCCCCAGCTGGCAGATCCATAGAAAATGTCATTGTCATTATTGCCATCTATATCCTACCCTTTCTCACAAGAGCCCAGAGTGGGTGACAGCTTAAAACCAGAAATTATACATATCCAAAACCACACACTGCAAATAATTGAAGCAGGGCTGGTCGAAGTGTGACCCAACAGTCTATCCAAGGAAAGACTGGTGGGAGTAGCATTCCAAGCTGCACTTTGCTCACCGTGATCTAAAATAACAAATAATGTATGTGATAAAAATATAATAAAACAAACATTGCAAAAAAGCAAAAAAAAAAAAAAGTATGGCTCTACCCTTAAATGACTCAGCTCCTAAATGCAAACAAAATTTAAAACAAGTTGGCTGAAATATAGAGGTGGCATGTCTCCACTGCATAGAAGGCCATTAGGAAGCAAGAATCCTTATAGCCTGGAATTATTCATGGCTCTGTAGTCTAGATGCAAAGCTGACATCCAAGTGTCCATTTAGTAATGAACCCAAGAGACTGATTCTTACAGACACTTGTTCTTAACAAATTTGCATAGTTCTTAACAAATTTGCAAGGATCCCTCAAATAGAACTTGGGTGAATAAAACTTCAGTAATTGCAGTCTTGCTTTAAATATGGGACATGTGCTCAAGCCTGTACATAAGCTTTAACAGACTGCTAGAGTAGATTACAGATTTAAAATGAAAACATAACATTTATGCTACCTGCTAATAACTCTTCCACACCCAAAAATTTAAAAAGGTCTTATTAGCAGAGCCTAATGATTTTTAGTTTGGATAAGGTGTAGGTGACAGAGTGAAAATTAGTTAGTATGGCCTTCAAATACAAGTATACCTTCAAATACCAAAAGTCAGGGCCTCCAAAGGCCATAAGGGCTTTGTTTGGGGTTGTTTTTAGGGGGGAAATATATAGACCACTTTTCAATGAAAGACTCGCTAGATGCCATGTCGTGGCCTTTATCGGACTAGTCTAAAGAAGCATCATTTCTCACAATATACTCCTTGGGGTTTGCCAGTAGGTGTTGCCTCTGAATCCAACTGTTTCCATTCTTTTAAGAGTCTTTTTGTGGAGATTCCCTGGATCAGCAGTAGGGACCTTACAAAGGTTTTGGGGAGGAGGAAAAGGAAGGAGAAGGAGAAATAGTCATACAATATTGCACTATACTGTTATAGTGCCATTATTCCACTTTTACTGCTATGGCTGTATCCTGTGGACTTTGGGAATTCCTTAAGATTGAGCCATGACAGTTAAAGCAGTGTGGCAGCAGCCATAACATTTCTGAGGGTGCTGCTCATTTGTGGGAGAAACCCAATATTGTTGGAGCCATTGAGTCCAAACCCTTGCCAAGCATGAACACCAATCAAAGCACTCCCAACAGATGGCCATCCAGTCTCTGATGAAACACCTCCAAAGAAGGAAACTCCACCACACTCTGGGGGAGTTTGTTCCACTGTCAAACAGCCCTTACTGTCAAGAAGTTCCTCCTGAGGTTTAGGTGGAATCTCTTTTCCTGTAGTTTGAATCCATTGCTCCTTGTCCTAGTCTCTGTAGCCATGGAAAACAAGCCTGTTCCCTCTTTGATATGACATCCCTTCAAATATTTAAACATGACTATCGTGTTTTCATTAAGCTAAACATTCCCAGCTCCCTAAGCCACTCCTCATAGGGCATAGCTTCCAGACCTTTCACCATTTTGGTTGCCTTCCTTTGGATGAATTCCAGCTTCTCATCATCCTTCTTGAATTGAGGTGCCCAGAACTGGACACAGTATTCCAGGTGAGGTGTGACCAAAGCATAATACAGTGGTACTATCACTTCCCTTGATCTAGACACTATATTCCTGTTGATGCAACCAAGAATCATGTTGGCTTTCTTGGATATTGCATCACACTGCTGACTCATATTCAACTTGTTGTCTACTAAGACTCCTAGATCACTTTCACATGAACTATTGTCTAGCCAGGTGTCTCCCATCCTATATCTCTGCATTTCATTTTTTTCTGCCTAAGTGTAGGACCTTACATTTCTCCCTGTTGATATTCATCTTATCTTTAGCCCAGCCCTTTAATCTGTCAAGGTCATTTTGAATTTTAATCCTGTCCTCTGGAGAATTAGCAGACCTTCCCAGTTTGGTATCATCTGCACATTTAATCAGCATGCTCTCTATTCCTCTCATCCAAGTCATTGATAAAGATGAATGAAGCCCAGAATACCTGGTATGGACGTCACACATTTGTTTTGACTATTCTTCACACATTTGTTTTGACTATAAATTACAGAAGACACCAGACCCTCATCTGATCTTGAAAGCTAAGCAGTGTCAGGCCTTAATACTTGGATGGGGAGCTGCCAGCTGGTGTGAACTTTATATTCAGAGGAAGGCAATTACAAACCACCTCTGAGTTATCATTGCCTAAAGAAATCCCATGAAAATCATGGGGTCACCATAAGTCATAAGGCAACTTGAAGATATATGCTACTACTGCTTGCAAGTGTGTACATTCTGTAGATACTGGTGATTGAGAACTAAGGTTGACTTGGTTGAAAATACACTGGTTGTATAAAGTCTGCAGATGCCCTGAACCATCAAAATGTTTGGTCTAATACTGGTCACTGTTACAAATTAGAACATTCCTCTCAGAGCAAAGAAGACTCAGACTGTTATTCTTGTCAAAGACTTATTCAATGAGATTCTCGTCAATCACCACCAGAATGTGTAACCAGCAAAACACCTACTTTGTCTTGTTTAAGCTCACTGAACATTCTGCACAAGGAGATTGCTGTCTTTATCAATTTCTCACTGGCTGTTTATCTTCACTGAAATGAGATAACCTTGAAAAGAGAAGCTTAGCCTTGTGGAAACCAAAGTGTTCATTCATTCAGCCACCATCTGGTACTTCATCAACTTCCCAATATGTTCTCATTGTTAAAATTTCATTGAATGACATACAGTACTGGCAATTCTTAGCCTTAAAACTAAATCCTATCCATTTTAACTAAATTCAAATATAAACAAAAAGTCATTTTAAAAAAAACGAATAAGTTTCCAGGGGAGAATTAGGAAATAACATGGCTACCTGTAAGTAGCTTTTGTGATCTTTGTTTGGTAATGAAGATATAATGAAGTCACATTTCAAAAGTAACAAAACAAATAAGAGTGAAGTTACTTTGCTGGTGTAATGACATTTATTGGTGTAATGCATTTTCCCAGGCATGATGGATTAAACTATAGATGGCTCTCAAAGACATGGGAGTGCCACTACATATGATAGTCCTGATAAGAAATCTGTACTTAAGATAAGAGGATATTGTTAGAACAGAATTTGGGGAAACAGAATGGTTCCCAGTTGGTAAAGAGGTCAGACAAGGCTGCATTCCATCACACTATTTGTTCAACTTGTATGCAGAAAATATCATAAGAAAAGCAGGCCTAGACATGGAAAGAGAAGAAGTAAACATAGGAAAAGGAATATCAACAATCTAAGATATACAGATGACACTATGCTACTAACAGAAAACATCACAGACTTGGAACAATTAATAAAGAAGGTCAATGAAGAAAGTGTAAAGACAGGCTTAATGTTGAACATAAAGAAAATAAAAATAATGACCACAGTTATACACATTCAACCTAGACAGTAAGGAGAATGAAATAGTAAAAGAGTTCCCATATCTTGGATCAAACATCAATCAGAACAGAGGCTGCAGTCAAGAAATCAGAAGACAAGGAATGGGAAGCACAGTCATGAAA
This sequence comes from Sceloporus undulatus, assembly GCF_019175285.1. Lineage (NCBI taxonomy): Eukaryota > Metazoa > Chordata > Lepidosauria > Squamata > Phrynosomatidae > Sceloporus > Sceloporus undulatus. The sequence goes on along the minus strand of NC_056522.1, from coordinate 193,539,857 downwards.
GAGCTAGAAAAGATCCTAATCAGTAAAGACATACAACTGTGAACTAAAATTAAAATTGTCTAAGCCGCTGAATTCCAAATCACCATGAATGGATGTGAGAGCTGGACAGAGAAGAAAGTGGATAAAAAGAAAATCAACTCATTTGAAATGAGTTGGCGCTGAAGAAGAGAGCTGAGGATACCATAGACAGCCCAAAGACAAACAAATGGGTACTTGAACAGATCAAACCTGAAATCTCCCTGGAAGCCAAAATGATGAAACTAAAGTTGTTGTACTTTGGCCATATCATGAGACAGCAAGACTCATTGGAAAAGACAATGCTAGGAAAGGTGGAGAGAAGTAGAAAGAGAGGACGATCGCATGCTAGATGCATAAAGGCAATTACGCAGGTCACAAGTATGAATTTATAGGATCTAAACACAGCAGTGGAGGACAGGTGGTCTTGGAGATGTCTCACCCATAGGGGCGCCATAAGTCGGGGTGGACTCAAGGGTAGTTAACAACAACAAATTAGACAAGTAATGAGAAGTGCACCAAGCAATGTGACAGGTTCCTTTTCAAACACTGCAGTAATTAACAGCAACAGGTTACCATTCAAATGCCATAACAAGTAACAGGAATTAATTATTTTTTGAAAATAAATTCCCAAGCTCTGCCCCACAGAAAAATCTTTCAAATCAAACTTGGGATGGGCAAATTGAGCATTTTCCATCAAACTTCCCATTAAAAAACCTTGGAACTTGAAATTCAAGTCAAAATCTTGAATTTCAACAATTCTTTATTACATGTATGTATGTGTGTGTATGTATGAACGGTGCTATTCATATGAGGTTGGTTTTTTTTAAAAAAAAAAGATTAATTGATACAGCTTTTTAAACTGAAGCTACAATTCCAAGTGTATGTGTAGACAGTGTCATCATATGATATATGGATATACAGTAAAGTCTCGATCATCCGACCTTTGTTAATCCGACATTCCGGATTATCCAACATCGGATTGGTCAGTAGGCATGGCTTGTAGCCTTTACCACGCCCCCCAGCTGGAAAGGGCTCCTAGCGCGGAGGCGAGCAGCACCAGGCCACAGGCATGGAGGCGGCGCGAGCACCAGCACCACCACCAGGGCCCCAGCGCAGCAGCAAGCAGCACCAGGCCACAAGCGAGGAGGCAGTGGCGGTGCAAGCGCCAGCACCACCACCAGGCCCATAGCGCAGCAGAGGCCCCAGCGCCAGCGCCACCACCAGGCCCATAGCGCGGCGGAGGACCCAGCGCCAGCGCCACCACCAGGCTGCAAGCGGTAAGCAGCGCCAGCACCGCCACCCATATGACCCTCCGGATTATCCGATTTTTTCGACTATCTGACCTATGGGACCGCCACTTTACGTCGGATAATCGAGACTCTACTGTAGTTGCATCTGTGTGGGGTCAGGTGTTCCCTGGGGTTCTACCTTGTTTAAAAGAGACAATAACTAGTCCTTGCCTGCCTAACTGATGTGTCTCCTGAGCCTTCCATGATAGCAAATTTTCAAGAACATTCATCCCAGTGAATTCAGCAGGATCTTAGTAGTGAGATGCCATTCTTACCAATGGGGACCATAACTAAAATCAGGTTTTATATGCTGGCTGGGAAATTCTGGGTGTTGTTATTTTAAAAAATATCTTTTCTAAGGTCCAAAACACACTGCAGAAATAATCCCGTTTGAGACCACTTTAAATGCCCTGTCTCAGTGCTAGGGGATTCTGGGAAGTGTAGTTTTATGAGCCATTTAGCCTTCTCCATCAGAGAGTTCTGGAGCAACAACAATTCCCAGGATCCCCTAGCACTGAGCCAGGGCAGTTAAAGTGGTCTCAAACTGGATTACTTCTGGAGCTATATTATGGTTTGACGGTGACTGGGAAACTCTCTACCATATGCCAAAGCTTGTTTTCTGACGCTCCAGAGGCTAGGACACGGAACAATGGACTCAAATTACAGGAAAAGAGCTTCCACCTAAACATTACAAGGAACTTCTTGATAGTAAGAGCTGTTTGACAATGGAATAAGCTGCCTCAGAGTGTGGTGGAGTCTTCTTTGGAGATTTTTAAACAGAGGCTGGATGGACATGTGTTGGGAGTGCTTTGATTGTGTATTGGACTGGATGGCCCTTGAGACCTCTTCCACTCTAGGATTATCTAATTCTAAATCAGTCAATTGGCCTATCTACCATATTGTCTAAACTGTATGTATTGTTTAAATTGTGTGAAAGACATCCTTCAAGGTTTCATATAAAGACCTTCTCTTCTCTTACTTGTAGACCCTAGGGAAGGAACATGGGACCTTCTACATGGACATTTGTTGTACCACTGTGTTGTGACTCCTTCTCCTCAAAATGGATTGAGGAAGGGAATTGCCTCATGTTTCTCCCACTCTTCTTGGGTTCTACATGCAGTATGAGAACAGCTGCAATTCTGGACCCTTTATCACTACTTTCAGGACTCTGGCAAATGTCTGCCTGTTGAAGTTGGTCTTCATTCCTATGATCCCTTAGAGAAAAAGTGGTTAAGATAGTGATAACATAAAGATATATGTCCCTGTGCCTCACACCAATAATGGGGGGAAAAACAAACAAACCACCAACAGCAACCCTAAGCCTAAAGAAAAATATCCTGCACTGCCCTGGTTCTAAAAATAGAAGCTAAGAGGTATGGATATTTTCACAGTCTAAGCAAAGAGGAAGGTGGTATCCCTGCTTCTGCATCCCCGTGTACAAAATTAGCTTGTATTGGTAGGTGAATCTTCAATATTGGTGATGGGACAACATCTGCAGGCCTTCCAACTGTCCTGATTTGGCAGGGAAAGTCCTGATTAATCACCTATCATCTCACTTTTCCAGTTGCTTTTCAAATATCCCAATTTCGCTCTCTCCTCCCTCTTTCCTCCTTTGTCCATAGCTTACTTCAATTGCTGCAAACTGAGTTCAAAGTACAAAATCAGTCAACAATCAGCTTAACAGGGAGTGAGGAAAGGGTGGAATCTTGCCCTTCCCAGTAAGCTCAGGCAAAAACAAACTACAGCCTGTCCCAGTTTGTCTGTTCTCCCTGATTTAATAAGTTCTGCAGTCTTGAAAAAATTCTGTTGGTTGGCCATAAGCACCCATTTTTATATGTTAAAAGTTGGAGCACATACATCTGTCACAGCACCTGAAGGCAGCAAGCTATTTTAGGGGATTGCATAGCAGGTCAGGTGGTACACAGCTTTCTCTTCCAACATCGTATGGTCACTTCTCTCCACCTGACGTGAAGGAGGTGGCCACTGAAACTACACCGGAAAGGCATTTGCCTCATAGGAGGAAGGATAAGAAGAGTCAGAGAGAGCAATGCAAAATGCAGAGGGAAATTATGAATAGATTTAATTTTGTTTTCCACAAGTCTGTATGCATTCATTTGACTATTTCTTTTACCTGCAAGGTCAGCCTGGAGAGTAATACTTAGGAGTACAGTTGCTAAACAGCTCCTGTTAGTTTTAATGGGAATTGAACTACATAATCTGTGTGCACCAAGGCATGGAAACTCTAACCCTGAGACCCTCATGCCTGTCACTGATGCATTCAAAATATTCTTCAGCATCTATGAGTAACCCACTTGGTTTTTTAAAAAAATACTTGGAGAGGAGAAAGATTAGAACAAATACTTGGCATTCTTTTCTCCTTTTTTCCCAATGCGGCAAATATGTTGCTTTTACAGAAACGCTGTGCTGGTGTTTTTGCAACAGTAGCAGACAAAATACAAGGTCACACTCAAAGGGGTTTCCATCTCCTGTAGTGCTTGCCATTAAAAACCCTCAGGCAGCCTCCTGGTGACTTGGTGCATTAAATTTACTTTCTTCCTTCATTGTTTTGGTTGTAGGGCTTGTCCTACTGATCTCTACAAGGCTCCTGCTGTGCCTTCCTGCTGCTTCATTCCCTTGGCCTGCAGTAGCAAAATGGAAGAGTGTTTTTCCCCTTCAGTGTGTCCCTGCCCACGGGGCACATCCAAAATGATAGACGGGTTAGGTCTTCAACTCCTGCAATTTGTAAAGCTGCATCCTTTCTAACTTACTGAGAACGTTAGGAAAGTCAAGCATAAATACATAGCAGAATAGACAAAATCATAAATGGTAAAGTTATACAAGTGGGCATTAAAGTTATAATCATCCAAGCAATTATATTCCCCCATCACCTTGTATAGATGTGGGAGCTGGACAGTGAAGAAAGCTGACAGAAAGAAAATAAATGCATCTGAGATGTGATGCTGGAGAGGAGTGCTGAGACTACCATGGACAGCTAAAAAGACAAACAAATGGGTACTTGAACAGATCAAGCATGTGCCTCTAATCCCTGATGCCAAGATGATGAATATGAGGTTGTCATACTTTGGCCACATCATGAAAAGGCATGACTAATGACTCACTAGAAAAGATGGCAATGCTATTGAAGGTAGAAGGCAGTCGAAAGAGAGGAATACCACGCATTAGACTCAATCAGGGTGATCACAAGGAAGGATTTTTACTGAACCTGAACAAAACAGTGGAGGATAGGAGGTCTTGATGATATCTCATCTACAGGGTGGCCATGAGTTGGGGCTGATTTGAGGTTCAAGTCAAAATCTTGAGCTTCAACAATTTTTTATTATACACACACACACACACAGTCAGCCCTTCATATACAATAAGCACATTCTTATACAATAAGCATGGTTCTCGGCCCGGCCCGATAGGAAACGGAAACGAGTGGGGGACGGATTTTACAGCACACACCCGTCCCTCATTCGTTCCGTTCCCCCTCTCTTCCCTGCCCATTCAGTTCCAGAGGGAACGCTTTTTGAGAACTGTTCAGAACAGTTCTCAAAAATTTCCCCCTCCGGAACGGATTAAGAACGGAAGAGAGGGGGAACGGAACGAATGAGGGACGGGTGCGTGTGGTAAAATCCGTCCCCCACTCGTTCCGCACTCATCCCTGCTCCTTCCGTTCCGTGCTCAGAATGGAACGGAAGGAGCCAATGCAATAAAGCTCCAAGTTTTAGTCTAAACTGAAGGTGCTGAACCTGTTTTGAAGGGCGAAGGAGGCTGTCCCAGGGCAGAGGTAATTTACATCCCTGGACACAAGAGTGGGGTGAGGTTGCTTCACAATTTAGTGGAACCTTGAAAATTCATTCCTAACATGTACCTCCAAAACCCTATTCAATTCCCTCGCCTGTATGACTGTCCTATCAGTATTACCTCTTTCCCCTACCTCTGTGCCATCTTTCCCGTATCTCTCTGCAGTCTTTTAGGACACCTTTAGAACTATTAATAGTTTAATAGTTCAGGGGTTAATGTGTGATCTAAAGGTGTCCTAATAAACTTCTATTTTTTTTTCCTTTTTACAACTATGTCTGGCTGTTCCTGTAACATTTTGACAGAGAGTCTGCTCACACTTACCACAGAACAACATAGCCACTGGGCCAACTAGGGATCACCTTGATGCCCAAGTACCCAACCCAGGGAGGGATCTTGAGGGAGAAAGAGGTCAAAATGAGTAACAGGAGGTAAAGGGTTTGGAACTGCATTGTGGGGCCTGCCTGGAGAGGGGAACCATCATAGTATTGTTCATCAAGGGAGGGAGGTCACAAAAAGAAAAAACAGGTGATCAAGAGTCCATCCTTCCTGATGAAGGCCAGATGAAAGGGCGGCATCTACCTATGAAAGCGCATGCGATAATCAATTTATTAGCTTTTTCAAAAGACGCCACAAGATTTGCAGTGTTTTCCACAAGCTCTTCTGAATCTAAAATGCGGCCGTGTGTTTTGAACACTCCTCTCTGCTCTCTTAGAACCCGTCAGTTAAAAACAATTAATAAATTAAACTTCACTGCCTGGGTGACTTGGTAAAGTTTATGGCCCGCTGAGCAAACGTTTACTATCTTGGCTTCCAAATAACTTATGTAAATAGGGAGTGAGACCTTCAAAGCTATCCAATGACATGTGCAGACCAGTTACTAAATTATACACTACCTGTGTACAGGATGAATGAAGGGTTGAGCACCTTGATTAGTAGTTTGCATCCAGACCTGTGTAGTGTGCAATTTACTGGATAATAGACCAGTTCTTTAGAAAAGATAGAACAAATCAATTAGTAAAATATGTGACTCAGTCGGAAAAAATGTTGTAAGAAATAAAAGGATTATAGCAATACCCGTTTATACCTCTTTCCCTCTTATCTGTCTTTAATGATTCATATGAGCAATTTGTCGGAAAATCTAGGTATTTTGAGAAAAAGGGAATGCATGTCTTCAAAAGAGACCGGAGGAAACAGCTAGTTAAGCTGCTTTTGTATTAGTCACTGAAAGAAAATCTCACAGATTAATCAAAGAAGAACAAAGGGAATTTGCAGATAAAGATGCAACATTGGCTATCATAGTTTTATTTTTTTAAAATATTAAACATAAAAAACCAACAAGACACATATTTTATCTATACTGTATATCTAAAATACACATATCCAAACAAGACTATAAACACTAGTAAAAAAAACAAAAAGAGAAAAAGTACCGACTTCTCACCTTAAAAATAATAATAAAACTGGGACCATTCAACTACTGACTATACGTCCTTAGATTATAATATATTTATGTTTCCACTTCATACAAGTTTCGTATAACTTACAAAACCTAAAACTAATATATGACCTCAAAGAGAGTGTGAAAAAGTGATAAACAATTCCCAGTCTTTCTTAAAGTTATTCAGTGATTTCTCCTCAATCAACATTGTCAATATATCCATTTCAGAAAGTTCAATTGTCTTCACCAGCCATTCTTCTTTTGTCAGAATGGCAGCATTTCTCTACTTTTGGACATAGACTGCTCTTACTGCGGGGATCATATATTGCAAATTCTTCTATATTTCCTCTCAGTTTGTTCATTTAGCTTTCCAAATAGAAAAGCTTCTGGTTTCAACTGTCTTTAATTTAAAAATGTCTTTCATCATTAGATGCATTTGAATCCAGTAATACACATTCAACACATGTGATAAAAAGTCCCTATCTTCTGTTTCTATTTCCAACACTTATTTGTAAAACATTTTTATAACCTTTCCAGTATTAGATACTGTACTATATAAACATATTCTTATAGACATGTCTCTTAAATCATAAATCAAAATAAATTTCAAACTCTTTGTCCACATCCTTTCCCATTGCTCCATTTGAACTTTAGAGCCAATATTTTTGAGCCCATTTCACCATACAGTCATTTACCTGTTCTCCTTCAGTTCCAAATCTCAGCAGTAATTTAAACATTTTAGCAATCAAACGTTCATCATCAGGACATAGTTGAGTTTCAAACTCAAATTTAATTCTTTCAAAGCCCTGGATTTCTTAATCCATTTTAATCTTTCAAATAAATGTCTATAAAAGAACCAGTTTATTCTCTAACTCTTCTCTTGGTTTCAGTCTATATTCCATTACCAACAAATCTTTATATGTCATCCAATTAGCTTTCATATACAATTGTCTCTTAAACAATACTTCTGTCGGTGAAGAGGTAATCTTGAACAAAATCTGGCCTTTTATCTGTTCTAGATAATAATTATGATCTCACATAATGATTATTAAAACTTGAATCAACTTTGGCTTTATCACACCAAAGATAACCATGAAACTCAAAATTCAGTTCTGAACAGCCTTTAATTTGTTAAACTTATTCAGTCCTTCAGCCATACCAAACAGCATGTGGAATAATATGCTCTTAGATCTGGCCAACATAGACCTCCTGTTTGTTTATTTGGTTTTGTTTTTCACTTTATAGTGTCTTATTCTTCATCTTTTGCTTGCCAGATAAAAGATGACATATCTTTTGATGTGCTTAAATGGCACATCATTAAATATAATAGGAAAAGACTGAAGTAAAAACAATAGTTTAGGCAAAATATTCATCTTAATTGTACATATCCTTCCCCATAGTAACAAATTTAAGTTGTTCCATTTTTGCAAGTCATGTTTATTTCTTTCTGTACTCTAACAGTTTTCCTTAAATGCATTCAAATTTTTATTTGATAAATAAACTCCCCAAAATTTAATGTTTTTCACAATCTAAAAACCCAATTTATCATGCAGAGACTTTTGTTCCATCTTTTTTCATGTTTGGGGTCAAAATCATAGTTTTATCTTGATTAACTCTCCACATTCTTTCATAGTTCAGTTCAAATTTTCAATATTTTACAAAGGATCTTCCCAAAAAAACACAAAACATAACCTCTCACCAAGTCAGCTACACAGCTTTTAGTTTAAAACTGTGATCTTTTATGTCCATTCCTTTTATTTATACATTTACCCGAATTGCTCTGTTCAAAACTTCAGTCACCAATAAGAACAACTGAGACAAAAGGTGTCCCTCCCTTGAGCCTTTTTTAACTTTACAGGTTTTAGTCAATTCTCCATTTATCACTATCTGTGGTTCTTGGTTTTTATATATCTGCCTGATCCAATCTCCAAATTTTCTCCAAACCTCATCTTCTCCAACAGCATAAATACAAATAACCAGTTTACATTACCAAATGCTTTTTCAGCATCCAAAAATATCAAACAACAGCTACCTATTGTTCATTGTGCCTCTTGTAGTATCAAATACACCCAAAACACATCTGTTATTATCTCCCAATATCTCTTGGGTAAAAACCCTGCTTGATCTTCATGTATCAATTCATGTCTGCAGAACTTTTTTCAGTCTCTCTGCCAAAACGGTGGAGAAAATCTTGTAGTCATTATTTAATAAAGAAATTGATCTGTAAGTCTTGGGCTCCCTGAAGTCCTGATCTTCTTTCAGAATTAAAGCTATATTTGTTCATCTCCATGTGTCAGGCAATTTATCCAATGAAAACTGATTCATAGTTTGTTGAAGAGATAATAATAATTGATCCTGAAATATCTCATAATTCTGTGCAGAGAGCCCATCTGGACAAGGTGCCTTGCCTGTTTTCAATTTATTTATTCCCACCACCAGTTCCGCCATAGTTATTGGTTTATCCAGTCTTTTCCATTGTTCTTCAGATATTACTGAGAAACTTTTTCATTCTGAATATCTTTCTATTTATTGATCTACCACCTTTTCTGCTTTGTACAAAGAAAAAGAAAAAATTTGGAAGGCCTTTTTAATCTTGTTTTGACCAGTTACGTCTGGTTTAATCAGAATATTTTTGCTTCCCATATCTAATCTTCTCAATCTCTTCTATTGAAATATTTGACATCTGTTTCCATAGCATTTTAATTTCCTAAATCAGCTGTTTATTAGAGGGCTATAATATTTTTACAACAAGCATTCCATGATGTCCCTCATAAATATGGTTTGTTGTTAATTATATAATGGTCAGTTTCCAAAACTAGAGATGCTCGGTTTCAAGCTCACTTCAGAGTCATGAGAGTGGTGTCATGAGGGCCAGACTTTGAGGCACAGATCCAAGGCTTCATTTGACAGAATTAGCAGGGAGGCCTCCCTAATGCTAAGTTACCTTAATTAACTTCCTGAAATACATTACTAATATGTTACCATTACTCAATCCAGAAAACATGGTAGCAAATAGACTTTTAATTTCCTGGACCTTGCCCAACTGTAGCATGGTCAGAGGAGGAGGAACCAGCCTGCTAAAGATACCCTCCCCATACCATCTTAACTAAGGATAGAAACAACAAAATGCAGGCATCTTATTAATATCTCTAATTTTTCTCCTGTTTGGTAGGTAACATCTTGCCTGATGAAGAAGACAGTGGAGCTTCGACAGCTTGCAACAAGTATATTCTGCATTTCGGTTGACCAACAAAAGTACCACTATTTGGTAGATTTTTGTTTGACATTACCATTACTGTTACTATTATGATAGTAAAAATTGCAGACAAATGTTCACTGGTTCCAAGTGACCTATTCAGATATTGCACTTTGGAAACTGTAAGAAAAATTTAAAAGGGCCGTAAAAAAGCAATCCTTACCAGAGTTTTTTGTAGGTTTTTCAGCCTATATGGCCGTGTTCCATAGGAGTTTATTCCTGATGTTTTGCCAGCATCTGTGGCTGGCATCTTCAGAGAGCCACAGATTCACAAGATTCTGAATATGTCAGCCACAGATGCTGGCAAAATGTCAGGAATAAACTCTTATAGAACATGGCGACATAGCCGAAAAATCCACAAAAAACTATGGATGCTGGCCATGAAAGCCTTCAACTTCACAATCCTTACCAGCCTTCCTTCTCCCCCTCCCATTGCACAAACTGAGTCAGAACACAACTGAGTAATGAGAAGCAGGCACATGGCCCATTCCTGTTACACTTAAAAGTAATGAATTACTGCCACAGAGATTAAAAAAAATAAGTACATTCCACCTCATCACCACAAAAAATAGTTGCCCCAGCAATTTATGATAAAAGAGTTTACTTCCTAAATCTGGTCCCATCCCTAGAATGGTTTTACTCCACTTATTTATCAGGTTAAGACATGACTTATAGTGTGGTGCATTGATTTGAGCATTGGACTAAACTCTGGTGACCAGGATTACTGTAACGTTCTCCTGGCTGGGCTTCCTCTTTCTCACCTCCGTCCTTTAATCTCTGTTCAGCATTCAGCTGCATGCATTATCACTTCCACCCACTGCTCTGACCACATCTCTCCTGTGTTGGCATCCCTTCACTGGCTCCCCCTCCCTTTCCATATTCAGTACAAGCTCCTGCTGTCCACGTTTAAAGCCCTCCATGGACTGGCCCCGCCTTATTTATCAGACCTTCTTTCTACTCACCTTCCCACCAGGGCCCTCTGTTCTGGTAGTCAAGATCTGCCGTCTCAGCCCAGGATTTCCTCTGCCCCATCTCAGATTCGCCCCTTTTCACTTGCTGCCCCTCACTCCTGGAACCTTCTTCCCCCACAAGCAAGAGCCATCACTTCTTTAACCAGCTTCAAAACGGAGTTGAAAACCATCCTGTTCAGAATAGCCTTCCCAGGCATTGCATAATTGTCACTTGCTATTTGGTGTTCTTTTGTTGTCTGCTTATCAAACCATTTCCTGTATTGCTATGTATTGTATATGTATTATCCTACTTGAGAGTATGTATTTTCCCTGAAAAATGATTAACCATCCATTAAGAAGCCAAGCCCTCCCTCCAGTCCATCTGCCTTGGTCCAGGCCTCAGAGGTAGAGAGGAACTGCTGGACCTCTTACCCTTTCCCTCCACCACTCCCTTCTCTTTCTGTGTCATGTCTTTTTAGATTGTAAGCCTGAGGACAGGGAACCGTCTAACTAAAAAGATTGCATGTACAGCGTGGTGTAAATTTACAGCGCTTCATAAACAAAGGTTAATAATAATAATAATAACAGGGTTCAAATCCCTGCTCAGTGATAGAAATGGGTGACCTAGGGCAATTCACACACTCTCAGTCTCAGAGGAAGACAAACCCCCTCTGAACAAATCCTGACAAGAAAACCCCCTATGATGGTCACCAGAAGTCAGAAACAATATCTGTTATAGGAATTAGGGCTCTGTGCAATTTGGTGAAATTATCTGAAGATCAACAACAGACTGCAGTGGAATGAGATACATTCACTGTGAGAGAGAAACAAGGTAGGCCTGCTTATGTCATCTTTCATGTCTGGCTGAAAAGCACCAACATTTATTTATCCTTGAGCCTTTCATCCTGTTCCAGACAATGCTTTCAGCTTTCATTTAGGCTTAGGAGTGAGAGAAGCATTTCCAGATATAAAGACAGTGCTTTAAAAAGAGTAAAAAAAAGCTCACTGTCATTGACCCATCCTAGCCCCATTCATTGTCTATCCATCTTCACTGAATTTCCAATTCAGACATGGAGTTTTCAGTCTTTGTCTTAAAGCCACCCTCTGCAATCAATCTCTTTCTTACCTTTTCAACACTAACAATCAAAACCTCAGAGATTACCAGCTCTCCCCCAGGCAGTCTGCTAAAATCCAGAAACACAAAAGCAGCTAGCAACCTTTCCTACCTTTTCCATTTCTTTCACTTCAGCCTTTAATTTCTTCCCATCTAACCAGTGACATATAATCACAAGCAATTTCTAACTCCTGAGTTCTTGCCAAAATATGCTCTTTAGTTTCTGATCAGCTGTGAGATACCTGAAATACAGAAAGCCCACACATCTAACCTGTTCCCCTGCTCCAACACACTCGCATAGAGTTAAAATTACTCTCTATATTCTTTCATGATTTTGTGATTCACAAGGCCACTTTTGGGCATAGGTTTCAAGTACAATGCTTCTTCTGGGATTCTGAGTACAATTCACAGTGCCATCAGAATCACCAAAGGTTGGAATGATTTGGCACAATAAAAGTTAGGATCTGAATCAGACTGATCCTGCCATTAGGCAGAGTGAGGTTGTCTTCAGGTAGCAGATGAACAGATGTAGCTATGGAGGGAGGGATAAAAGAAAGCATTGCCTCCCCCCCCCATAAGAATTCTGCCCCCTCCATGAAATTTGCTTTAATTCTCCAACAAAGTTTGAGGCAGGGCAGGTTGTACAATTACCTGAAATTAATATAATAAAGACATGGAAATTCCCAGATCTATTATATTTAGACAAATATTTAACTCTGTTACAGCTAAGTAGGAATTACATGAACTGTTCATAATATGATAATGCAGTAACTATGCTTTATGCCCAACAATTACCCACAAGTAAGAAATGGAAAATATAACTGTATAAAGCATCAGTCTCAAATAGAATAAATGCATTTACTAGATAGAGGTATCGTATGTAGAAATCAAATTAAGTGTATTAAGTAAAAGCTTAATACAAGGATTCTTATTCTTTTTTAGACCTTATTGAAAACAGGAAGGAAGGAACAATGTTAGTAGGTTTATGTTAATGTGCTATGTTTATCTGTTATGTCTTTGTTATTGTTTCTTGGTTGTTTTTGTTATGATAATAAAATATTAAAATGGGGGGGAGAGAAATATGGTTCTTAAGCCATTAAGAAATATGGCTCTTAGGACAGGCAAAGCTATCAAGAGAATGTGAAAATAACAAATACATGAGTTCTAGGTATGGATACTTTTAAATGTCTCACTCTCTGCAGTGCCAGACATTTCAGGAGTGAAGGAAAATTTCATTTTTGGGGCAATGCCCTCACTTGGCATTACTGCTCACAGCTACAACCCTGGGCAGATACAAGGTGGTCTGGAGGGAGGCCCTGGGGATAGTTGGTAACATCCTCCCTTGCAGAACTGTGGGCATCCTCTGAGCTAGTCTGTTGGGGGTCTGTAGGCATGCCCTTGAATGTTCTCATTTGGCAAGGACAATCCTGAATAATCCTCTGTTGGCCCACTTTTTACAGCTGCTTTCAAAATGTCCCAGTTTCTCTTTACTCCTCTCATTTCCCCTGTTGTCCTCAGTTTACTTCCATTGGTGCAAACTAATTTCAGAGGGGTTTACACTTATTTAATGCAGGAATAGGAGAGGACTGGATAGGATGGAATCTTACCATTCCCAGTAACCTCAAGCAAAAGCAAACTGCTGCAACCTCTCCTGTTTTGCGTGTTCTTCTTCATTGCCATGTGTTCTTACTATGTTGATCACACCCTGATATTGCTTGGTCACATGTGTCCCAGTTTTGATCTGTGAAATGTTGACAGGTATGCTGTAGGTGGAATAAGGGGATGATACATCATTTTGTCTTTTGTCTCAAGCAGAAAAGTCTCTCAAGCAGGCCCTGCTGCAAGTTCATAAGCCTCTGTGAGCTAAGGCCCAATTCATCTTATGTTTGACATAGATATTGGCATATCTTTACCTGTATGCATGCACATGGCACATACAAACACAAAGGGAGGGAGGGAGACACTCAAGCAAATAGGTAGAGAGAGGAATGGTAAACACGAGGCTAAAAGGTTATATAAAGCAATAGGTATGGTCTTTGCTTCTACCAGGAGCAATAATGTATACAAGACAAACACTGTAATGATCCACAGCCAATGTAATTGGCAATCACACAGCTTAGCTTTTCTATGCTAATATCCAAAGTTGGAAAGAAAAACCTTGTCCCAAATGAGCCAAAGATGAACAGAATCCAATTTGCAGATAAATTGGAGCTCTCCATCTCATGCTGGACTCCTTCTTTGAAGTTCTTTTGATGGAAAGTATTGACTTCAAGATCAACCGCAGAGTATCCTAGGAGACTGAAATGTTTTCCCACTGCTTTCCGAATCTTGCTTTTTCTGCTGTCAGATTTGTTGTCCATTTAATCTTTTCCAAGAAGACTGAGCAGTTTGTCCTATAGATAGCAGAAAGGGATTGCTAGAAAGTGATGGCTTCTATTATAACTGGGAACAAGCTGGTGAACAAGATGATGGTGCCAGGTGTCTGATGTAATTAGGTCATCTTACTGTGTGTTGGTGGTGGTGGTGTGTGCCTTCAAGTCATTTCTGACTTATGGGAATGCTAAGGCTCATGGGATTTTCTTGGCAGAATTTGTTCAGAGGGGGTTTGCCCTTGTCTTCCTGTAAGGCTGAGATCACCCAGTGAGTTTCCATGGCCAAGCACAAATTTGAACCCTGGTGCCCTAATTAGATTTAGGAACACAGCTGTTATCAGAGAAGGGGCAGGCATCAACCAGGCCTAGCCCAGAAACAGAAGAAGGGTCCTCCCTCCATTCATCTTCCATGGCCATGACCTCAGAAGGAGAGAAGAACCACAGGACTTGGTCTCCTTCCCCATTGCCATTCCCTTCTCCTTTTGTGTCCTGTCTTTTTTAGATTGTAAGCCTGAGGACAGGGAACTGTCTAATTAACAATTCCTAAGCCACTCTGACAGCATTTCTAAAGAGTGGGGTATAAATACAATAAATCATCATCATCATCATCATCATCAGAGCTTCTGAAGATACTTTTTAAAAAGAAACTTTCACTGTTACTACAGTTTTTGAACAATATATAGAGAAATCTTGTAGCACTTTTGAGAATAACTGAAAGAAAGACATTGGCAGCATGAGCTTCAGTAGATTTAAGTCTACTTCCTCATTGGTGGAGTGCATCTGAGGAAAAGGTAAAGGTAAAGGAAGTACTTTTCATGAATGTCTAATACTAACCAACTGCAGGGGGTGGTGCTCATCATCATTACTAAGCTGAAGAGCCAGCATTGTCCAAGGACTGCTCTGGTGGTCATGTGGCCAGCATGAGTGCACCGAAAACTGTTAGGTACCTATTTATATACTTTCATTTGCATGCTTTTGAACTGCTGGGTTGGCAGAAACTGGGACTAGTGACAGGAGCTCACCCCATTATGCAGCATTTGGGCCTCAAACTGCCAACCTTCCCATCTTCCAATCATCAGAATTGGCATCTTATCCACTAAGCCACCACTTCCTGCATCTGAGGAAGTAGACGTAAATCTATGAAAGCTCATGCTGCCAACCTCTTTATTTTAGTTAGTCTCAAAGGTGCTACAAGATCTCTTTACCTACTGATTCTGCAGACTAACATGGCTTTATCTTTGAGATCTACAGTTTTTAAAATACAGTGGGACTTTGATATCCACTGGGTTTGGTTCCAGCACCCCCCGTGGATACCAAAATCCATGGATGCTCAAGTCCCATTAAATATAATAGTCTAGTAAAATGATGTCCCTTATATAAAAGGGCAAAATCAAGGGTTGCCTATGGGAATTTGTAAAATTTTCAAGTATTTTCAAGTTGTGGGTGCTTGAATCCATAGATCAAACAATCCGCAGATAAGAAGGGCTGACTGTAACTAGCTACTGTTAATAATTGCATTTTCTAAAAGTAAAAAACAAAAAGGTTTTGTTGTAACTTTCTGGGTTATTAAACAGCAACTCACTAAGTGACTTGTTATGTTGTTCATAATTTCTTCTCTCTCTCTCTCTCCCTCCCTCCCTCTTTCTATCTTTGAAAAAAAAACCAATTTTAAAAAATCAGTCTAAAACCAAGAAAATTCACTAATCTGAAAAATCTCCTCCAAATAAAAGTAATGGGGCAAGTTTATTCTTTAGGTGGAAAAACTCAGCAACTCTCCCTATTATTATGCTACTTTTTAAAAGGAAAACATTGGCTCCAAGTAACCCACCAAAGTAATGCAATCCAGGAAATCTCATTTATTGTAGTGTCAGTGTGATGTAGTGGCTTGAAAAAGAGGAATGAAGGAGGAGGGGAAAAAAGGGATGTAGCAGAACCATGAAGCCTCATGCCTCTGCTAATAGATGGGAATTTGTAACAATAATTCACTTTGTAGTCTTCCTAGTCTTTCTTTATAGTTTCCTTGTTCAAAGAGTGCAACATTTAAATCCCATACTGTATGAACAGGAGGTTGAAATGTTCTACAACTGGTTTTTGAGTATTGCCATTTTTAATGTCAGATTTGTGTCCATTTGTCCTCTTCTGTAGCGAGTGTCCTGTTTGTCCAATGTAAAGTATAAGAGGGCCATTGCTGGCATAGAATGGCATATCTCACATTGGACCTTGGACCCTGCCACAAACTCAGATGCCAACTGTCCTCACATCTACTCTGGGAACAATATTACAGAGGACAACACCAGGGGTATATTTACTTGTCCTTCCTCCAATGTAATACATGTCATAAGCAATAACTTTGCTTACCAAAGGTCAGTTTACCTAGAATCAAAACTCACTCCAAGAAGATTCCATTTGTTATATGTGCAGATATTATATCTCCAGATGTTGTTAGTCTGCAGCTCCCAGTAGCCCTTGCCACATAACCAAACGTGAGTAATCTTGGGACCTGCAATCCAGCAACATCTGAAGAGGCACCCCTGACTACATTCAGTTTCAGAGCTATTCACTGCCACATGTCAATGGTTAGCAGATCAAGGCAAACATGTGTGTGGTAGATAATATCTTAATTTTCAACGCTAGCCTTGTCTTCCAAGTATTTTATTTTTTTTACACTGTTGTTTAAACTCCATAATCTACCCTGGCACCTTTACACCAAAAAGATAGGATATAAATGTTGTAATAAGTAATACTCAGTCTTACATTGCCAGTAACAGTTTTCTTCTGTATGCACTTGCAACCACACCTATCCCATTACACAGACCATGCAGAAATAGGGACACATGAGTTAACACCCCACTACCACAAAGTAAAATGTATATCTGATATCCGCATCCCACTGGAGTTCAAGTTGCTGAATAGTGTACTTTGTCTACATTACACACTTTTATTTACACTGATCAGGAGTGACAACTGGCGCACATGCATCCACCATCTTGTAAACAAATTAGTGGAAACTGGTTGCAGGGTGACAAACAGCCAGATCCTGAATCATCCTGTTTGTTTGGAGGAATTTTTTTGTCATGTCTTTTTTTTCCCCTCAAGAATAACACACAGTGCTTCGGGAAACTATTATTAGCACTTCGGTGATCACAGGACTCTAAAGATTAAGCCTTTGAACTGTAACAGTGGCATTCCACCAGCTCCAATCAAATGAGATTCTCTCCAGCCAATGTAACATAGACATGTTTAATTATAGGAGTGGTGTTGTTTTAAAAGGAGTTGAAAAAACATATATAATATTTTTGGGAAACAGTCCCCTAGTGTGTATGAAAATTTCAGGAAATGTAATTAGTAAGCACTCCGTATCTACGAATTCCTTATCCATGGATTTAACCATTCACTATTTGAAAATATTTTAAAATACATATAAATTCCAAAAGGCAAAGCTTAATTTTGCCATTTTATATAAGGGAAACCATTTCACTATACAATTGTGTTTAACAGGGGGTGAGCATCCATAGATTTTGGTATCCATGGGGGGGCCCTGGAGCCAAACTCCAGTGGATACCAGGGTCCCACTCTAAAATATGTCTACAAGTAGATATAACGTATTTCCAGTGCTGGCATGTTCAGATGTCAATGCACATCAGTGGATCTCCAAGCTTAGGACTGATTCACATACTTTACCCCTACCCTACCCCATTTTGTCCCTTTTAAAAGCATGTGGGTGTTGTCATTAGACACATGGCAATGCTGACTTGCAGGAGAGACAATGACTCCATTTGGAGTACACATGGCCACCATGAGTAGCACAACTGCAGCAGGAGGCACAGTAATATTGACTACTACTATATCAGGGTTGTTGTTGTTGTGTGCCTTCCAACTTATGGCAACCTATCACAGGGTTTTCTTGGTTCAGAGGAGGTTTGCCATTGCCGAGGATGAGAGTGTTTGACTCCTCCAAGGTCGCCAGGGTTTTATGGCCAAGTGGGGAATCAAACCCTGGTCTCTAAAGTCATAATCCAACACTCAGACAACTACAGCATGATGGCTCTCATCAGAGTACCAGTTCTTAAAAACTTTGGCTGGCATTCAGTAATGCAGTTATGGATTCATAACCTACAGTTATGGCTTTATAATTGGTCTGTATTCAGTAAGACTATAGTCTTACTGGAAATCTACATAAATGCCATTATAGCTCACCTTAAGAACCAGCAACCAGATCAAGCAAAGGATGTCTCTTCAGATTCCAACCGAGATGCAAGGATGGCATTTTCACTCTCAATAGTGAGTGAGGCTGTGACAATCTGAAGTACCCTTTCCGAAGTCCTTCCTCTGGCCTTCCTCACTGGTGGAAGACGGGTGTGAAAACATCACCCTCCTTGTGCTCCGAATAGAAGCTAAACAGACCTCCTTTGTGCAATGAACTGCTGACTCTTAAGGTGGGTTGGGGCAAGCTGTGCCAGTAGGCATTACTTAGTTACATCTTCTTAAGTAAGTAACCAATGTATTTGCATGAACACCAAACAGCTATAAGGTTGTCCCTATACTCATAAATAATTCATATGGGACCACTGTCGTTTTGTAGAGATCCTCTGGAAATGCCCAATAAGACTTACAGCAACAGTATGGAAGCTACTTTCCATAGGTCTATCCCATGGAACTGCTCTGATGTTTCAAAGTTCATAGCAGTGTGGGCAGGACTAATCATGTAGGACTTGGCCTAATGCCCTGCATGGTTGGTGCCACCCACAATGTAACTGGTATTTAGATATTACAAGAGAGCTCCCAGAAAAGCAGGACCCACATCAATGCAACAATAAATCCAGGACACCTGTTTGTAGTTGTTTCAACTGAATCTCCATTGGAAAACTTCTTATATAAGATTATTTGCAAATTCCAGCTGCAGTCAAAATATGAGAACTATCTTCCCCCATTGAGAACCAGCAAGGTGTAGTGTCTTATATAATGAACTAGGAATGCATCTAAACTGTAGAAATAATGCAGTTTGATACCACTTTAACCACCGTGGGAAACCTGGGATTTGTACTTTTGTGAGGCAACAGTACACTTTG
The DNA here is from genome assembly GCF_019175285.1 of Sceloporus undulatus. NCBI lineage: Eukaryota > Metazoa > Chordata > Lepidosauria > Squamata > Phrynosomatidae > Sceloporus > Sceloporus undulatus. The sequence continues at coordinate 193,520,544 of NC_056522.1, read as the reverse complement.
GCAGAGAAGGCTAAAGACCTTGCAAAACTATAAATCCCAGGATTCCATAGGATGGAGCTATTGCACTTAAAGTGGTGTCACACTGTTCTTCCTACAGTGCAGATGTACACTAGGTCTCTGGACGGCCAGAGTCCAAATCCCTGTTTAGGCATGGAAAATCATGGGGTGACCTTGGCAAGTCACACTCTCTCAGCCTCAAAGGAAGGCAAAGACAATCCCTAAGACAGGGTCAGCATAAACTGAAGTCTTTTTGTAGATATATAACAACAAATGTTTTCATCCAACAATGGTGAGCAGCTTCCCTACCCATCCAACCCTCTCTCCTAGTTGTCTTTACACATGACTCCTGTGGTCTTCCATTAACCTCTAATGATTAGAGGATATATTCATATTAGCGCTTGGAAAGGTCCCTGCAAGCACAACCCAACCTTTTAGGCTGTAGCAGTTGACTGGGGATTTCAAGAAAGGGCAGTTGAAGGAAGGGGAGAGGGGTGTGTTTATTGCTAAGGACAGGAAGAGGTTTTAAAATATTTTCAAACCATGGATGGTTGAATCCGTGCATATGGATCTGTAAAATGACAAAATCAAGGTTTGCTTTTTGGAATTTATATTTAAAAAGATATTTTTAGCTGTGGATGGTTAAATCAGTGGATGCAGAATCTGCAGATATGAAGGGCTGACTGTACTGTGTTCTTTGACTGTGGCAGGTATTGGTGAAGGAAGGTGTCATTTTCTCCTTGGCCTTCAAATCATTGCTTTCAAGTCAGCTCCAGTTCATGACAATCCTCTCCTAGGAATTTCTCAACAAGGTTGGCACAAAGGAGGTTTGCCATTTCCTTCCTCTGAGGTCTTGCCCACAGCCACCCACTGAGCTTCCATAGCTAAGTGAGGGTTTGAACCCTGATCTCCCAAAGCCTTAGGCTGCATTCACACTGCTGAAATAATGCAGTTTGACACCACTTTAACTGCCATGGCTCAATGCTATGGAATCCTGGTATTTGTAGTTTGTTGTGGCTCCACAGCTCTCTGATAGAGAAGGCTAAATGTCTCACAAAACTACAATTCCAGGATTCCACAACAATGAGCCATGGCAGTTAAAGCGGTATCAGACGGAGTTATTTCTGCAGTGCAGATGCAACCTGAATCCAGCACTCAACCCACTACAACATGCTGGCTTTTAACTGGATGAGAAAACCCTGGAAAAGAGCACTCTTTGAAAAAGCTTCTGTACACTCCACTTCCATAAATGAAAGAAAAGCAATCCAAGGTTTCCTTTTTGGAATTTATATATGTTTTTCAATATTTTCACATCCTGGATGGTTGAATCTGTGGATACAGAGAGAATCCATGGATACAAGGTTAGGAAACACACCAATGCAGAAAATGAAAGGGAAGTGCAGGGTTTTAAAAAATATGAATTGAATTGTATTTCAGAAATAGCTACCTAATGTTGAAAGCAATGGCATGCCACTGTTATTGGGCCTTTGAAAGTTGTATATAGCATTTTAAAAAATACATATCATTTTTTTTATAGTTCACCACATGCAATATTGTATTTTCTAGCAACTTTATGGAGGAAAACAGTCCTCTTTCTGCTACTAAAGCTGTGGCTCCGGATCACTTTATGGTAAGATTGGCCTTGCCAAGCATTCTGAAAGCAAGAAGGAAAGTCCAAAAAGGAATAAAAACAGTCTACTGCCTCTCCCTGGCCCCACCATCTGCACCATCAGGTAATCTCCCTACAACAGATTAACTCTGACAAAATCCATAAGCTTTCTCCTCTGAGCCTCAGCTCTGTTTTCCTCTGCCTACAGCATTTTCCACCACACAATGGGGCTGGCATATTTCTACCATTTAGCTCAAAGAAGGGAGCTTAGTGAGGCAATTCAAGGTGCCCACAGCCCCTTTGTCTCTATTCAAGGGGTGTGATGCTTCCCCATTGAAGATACTTAAGCACTGGCCAGCCCTTTTCAGCATAAGAGTCTCTTTGGACTCCTGGAACCTGGATTCCTCTGAGTCTGTAAATCTGCCTCTTTCCCCCTTCTCAACAAAAACCTCAGGATCTGCTCACCCCCAAAATCTAGAAAAATGACTGAAATCTGAATATGGAACTCAAACACCACAGACGCACACAGATGATCAACCCTGGTGGAAACTGCCAACATTTATTCAGGACCATTTCACATCTTAAACCCAGTATGGAGAACATATGCAATGCTAGGACTGCAATTCCTATCATCTCTCCCCATTGGCTATGTTGGAGATGCAGTCTGGAGGGCCACAGGTCCCCTACTTTGCTGTTGCCTTCAGGTTGACTCCAATGTATGTGACCTTGTCCTACGGTTTTCTTGGCAAGATTTATGCAAAGGAGATTTGCCTTTTTCTTCCTCTGAAACTGAAAAGTGTGACTTGCCCAGCGTCACCCAGTGGGTTTCTATAGCTGAATGAGAATTCAATCCTAGATCAACACTAGATCATCAAACCTAGATCAGAGACCTAGATCAACACTGGAACAACCACACCATGCTGAGTCCTTAACAAACGTACAGTTGGGTTTAGCACAAAACATACATTGTTGCGTTTTTCTTTCTTTCTGTACAAACAATTATGTGATATGTAATGATGAGGATGTTTGTCACGTTCACTCTTTCTTTTGGTTTCAGACTACACCTACACTGTTTGAAGTGGGTGCCCTTGGGTAAATCGCACACTCTCAGCCTCAGGGGAAGGCAATGGCAAACCTCCTCTGAACAAATCTTGCCAAGAAAACCCTGTGATATGGTCACCATAATTCAGAAGAGACTTGAAGGCACATAACAAATACTACTGAAATATGTGTACTTTAGAATCATGGGCACGCTTTGGAAATCAGTTGAGATTACTGGGATGTGAAAGTCCAGAGCCAAATTCTATTTTGCAAGTGCTTCTGTATCTACAAACAATCATGCCATTCACAAGACTGATGGATTAATCATTTGCAGGGTAAAGCAT
>NC_056522.1:193494309-193517543 GCF_019175285.1 Sceloporus undulatus | reverse complement strand
CATTTTTCATCACAACATACACAAGAACAGCTGGGGAGTAAAAAAAACCCTATATGTTGAGCTAGACTGGCTGAGTGCCCTTTGTGTAAAAACAAAAAAAAATACTAGGGATGGGGGGAACGAGAGAAACGCAAAAAAGATTATATTCTGATTTAAATAATTTGAAATGGTTTTAACTCTACAGATCATTTAACTGTTTAAAGTGTGCGTGTGTGTGTGTGTGAATGAATTATGTTTTTAATCTCTACTGGTTTTAATAAGTTGTAAAGTGCCTTGTGTACCATTCTTAGGAGAAAGGCAGGGCATGAATGAATGAATGAATGAATGAATGAATAGCAAATTATATTAGTAAAATCTTTCATGGATTACAATCCAGTTCCCCAGTTGTACTTGGTGGAGTAAATCCAGTTCTGTTTACGCCACTGATGTATCTCAGGAACTAGATTGAGAGCCACAAGTCTAAAATCAATCTGTTAGTCCTAAAAGGTACCACAAGACTTCCTTCCCTTTTTTTCTTTTTCTTTTCTTCCTTTTCCCTTATTAAATATGGAAACAGACAAACATAGTTAATCCTTTGAAATTTGTGTAAATTTGTAGCTCTGTTATCACAGGGAAACCAAATATAGTTGGGTCTCCATATCCACAGATTCTGTATCCACGGCTTCAACCATCCACAGCTTAAAAATATTTACCAAAAAAAATCCAAAAAGGAAAACCTTGATTTTGCTGTTTTAGATAATGGACACCATTCCAAAAATGGCATTGTCTCTTGATTTTAAGATATCATGAGAAGGGGTCATGGGTGTATCCACACTGCACAGTTATAGCCATTCTAAACCACTTTAACTCCTATGGCTCCATCCTATGGAATCCTGGGATCTGTAGTTTGATGAAGGAGTACTTGGCATTCTCCTATAGACTGTTCTAGTGCTATAGAATTCATGAGAGTATGCATTAGTGTTTCCTAGCAGAGAGTGCCAAATAACCCCTTCATCAAAACGTACATCCCTGGCTTCCATATGATGAAGGCATGGGAGTTTAAAGTGGAGTCAGAATTCTAGGCATCCATCATGGCATAGCGGTTTGAGTGTTGGACTAGGACCCTGGAAACCAGGGTTCAATTCCCAGCTTGGCTGTGAAACCCACTGGGTGACCTTGGGCAAGTCAAATGCTCTCTGCCTCAAGGGAAGGCAATGGCAAACCTCCTCTGAACAAATCCTGCCATGAAAACTCCATGATAGGTTCACCTTGTGATAAATTGGAAATGACTTGAAGGCACACAACAGCAACAACAACAAGGTTCTATAATTTGGGATGCATCCCAAATGTGGACGAAGAAACCTTTCCCCAAAATATCCCAAACAGGCAACAAAGTGCTTTAAAGCAAGGGTTGACAACTGGCACCTTCCAGCTGCTGCTGGACTTCATCTCCCATCATGTCTCACAACTAGGACTGATGGAAGCTGTAGTCCAACCAACAGTGGGATGACAGGATTTTTCCTGCCAAATCAGGACACCTGGAGTAGAACCCAACTGGGCTGAATGATACTTCCCTGGTAATGAAGCAGCATCCTTCTTTGTATCTGAGAGGTGCAGGACAGGCTGCATGGCATTGACTGTTGTGTTCTCCAACACCTCACTGCCATGCTGTGCTTCACCCTTGGCATCTATTGCATGAGGCAAGCACCTCACAACCACAATTTACTCCATGGTTGTAGGGCCACTCCAAGCTTCTGGAATTATGACCTTTCAAAAGAGCTTGGGAAAGTTCCTTTTTTTGGACCACAGTTTTGTAGTTACCATACCATCTGGCAGATTCTGGGAGATGCAAATCCCAAAAGTAAATTTTCTAAACTATGGGCCTGAACAGAGAGGACAAAGTAAAGCTGCTTTGGGTTACTTTGGAGGTATGCTGTTTAAATGACACATGCATCTTAAGAGGCCAGAAGCTGCGCCAAAACTGCATTCCAGTCCTTAGTACAGCAGTGGCTTCCAGCCTCTTAGGACACATGCAGCATTTAAACAGCATACCTCCAAAGTGATCCGAAGCAGCTTTAATTTGGCCTGTCAGTTTGTGCCCTATGTTTCTCAGCCTTAGTGAGCAGTTTGAGGGGAATAAAACTGATCTCACAGGGCTGTGGAATAAAGAGTCCTGAACTAATGGACTAGAGACACTTTGAAGATTGTAAAAGACTCTCTGACCCCCTTGTTGTTGTTGTTGTTGTGTGGCTTTCTGACTTACGGCAACCCTAAGGCAACCCTATCACAGGGTTTTCTGGGGCTGAGAGCCTATGGCGGGTTACACACCGCCAGTTGGGACGTCCGGAGGACGTCCCATTTTAAAAAAGGGGCGTCTCTTCTAGACACCTCTGTCCCTAGTACGGACTCTGTCCGTACAATATGGTGCCGGCCCTTCTATATGGCTGGCGCCATATTGGCGTATCGGATGCTGAGCGTCCGAACGTCGCGCAGCGCTAATGACGTCACAAATGCGCCCTTGGCGCTTTGCGACGTCATCAGTGCACCGCGGAAAGAAGCTCCGAAATGGAGCTTCTTTTTTGCTCTGCGCGGGAGCCGCGCGGTTTGGCTGCTGTGGCTCCCGCGCGGAGCACATGGCGCCTATGACTCACCCAAGGTCATCTAGTGGGTTTCCATGGCTGAGCAGGGAATTAAACCCTGATCTTCAGAGTCATAGTCCAACACTAAAACCACTACACCATGTTGACTCTCTCTCTCTCTCTCTCTCTCTCTCTCTCTGTGTCTATATATATATATATATATGTCATAAAGAGTACACCAACTGTTACCTTGGGCATAGTTGTGAGCCCAAACTGCTCCACTTTTGCTTGGCTAACTGCTGCTGAGTAAGACATTCATAAAACCCTGGAAATAATCTATGCATTGTATACACGATGCCCTCTCTGGCAAAGTAGTTCAAAACACAGATGTGGCTTCGAGGGAGGCAGGATGATGCGACTTGTGAAAATGTTATTTCTGTAGCTCTGGAGTAGCTCTCAGTGCACCAGGAGGAGACGATTGCAACGTCTGCAGGAAGTAACGTAAATGAATTGTGCAGAACCAAGCCGCCCAAGGGCTCTAATTATAAGCAATGGATTCCAGAGCAAAACAAAACAAAACAAAACATCAGCACTCTCTTTCAAATGAAACATCCAACGAAAGGTTTGGCTCATATCCCCAGTTTTCCATACATTTGTCCAGCACCACAGCTGAGGAAAAGGTGACAAAATAAGAGCTCATATAGCCACTTTAATTTTAATTTTAAAATGAGACATAATGGCATGGTAATGAGGTTTTGAGAAGTTTGACTCTTTCACTCTACACCAGTCATACTCAAACTTTTTATCCTTTGGACTACCCTTTACATCTACATTTGTTGTTGTTGTGTGCCTTCAAGTCATTTCTGACTGATGGTGATCATATTGTGGGGTCTTCCGGGCATGTTTCCTCAGAGAGAGCTTGCTGTTGCCATCCTCTGAGGCTGAGAGAGTGTGATTTTCCTAAGGCCACCCAGTGAATTACATGGCAAGTCACGATTTGAACCTTGGTCTCCAGAGTCTAGTTCAGTGCATAAACCACTACACTACCCTGGCTTTCGCGCTTAATGTAGTGCATAAATAAAACTATGTTGTTTATTTAGTGTGCATATTTTCATTCACACATTCATATTTAAACATTTATAAGGAGATAATATCATTCAAATTAGAACACTTTATTTAACCCAAGACGTGTAAATTTTGCATGTGAAAAAAAGTTTGGGAAGAGGAGGAGGAAAAGGGATCAAGACCTCCAGGCCTTGCACCCTCTTGAGCAACTGTTATACTCCCTTGAGGGTCCCATCCCACCATTTGAGAACCACTGCCCTACACCGTTACAACACTATGATGTTTATCACACTATGCTCTTAAAGAGGTACTATTCCAGTGTGACTCCTCTAGCAGCCTCCTGTTGCATGCTGGGATTGGCAGTTTTAAGGAGCTGAACTTCTCTGCCTGAGAATTCTAAATACCCCTCCTTAAAACTGCCAATCCCAGCATGCAACAGGAGGCAGCTAGAGGAGTCACACTGGAATAGTACCTCTTTAAGAGCTCCTCTGATAAACACGTATGATTCCAACCCCATGATTGCATTCAGATTGACTTCCCATTGCCCAAAATTGTGTGTGGTGGTCTATCACGCAATAACGTTAAACCCCATGATTGCATTCAGATTGCCATTAGATTATACTTCCAATTTCCTTTGTCTGTCTCTTTGTCTTTTTTTTCCCCCTGGCTAAGACCTGTGTTTTTCACAGCAGCTTGAGAGCAGGCCAGCATTTAACAAAGAACCTCTGCATCTCACATCCCTGTTAAAAAGGTACAAAAGCCTAGCCCCAGAAAAAAGGTGGCCACCCTACACAAAAGTGAAGCAATCTCTGACTCCAGGGATATTGTGAGAACCAGTTCTAATGCCTGTGTTATTTGGGAGGTGGTAAATTACCTAATTAGAATCAAAGCATTGTAATTGCCAAGCTAATTATTTTAAAAAGTCTGCAAGAACTAACCTGCAGGATTCCCAAGGTTACACCTAGTTCATGTACAGTTTCAAAAAGATGAAGGTAAGCTCTCAGAATTCAGAGGCATCACTGCAACCTTCTTGTGGGGGGGGGGAATAAAAAATTAATTTAATGTTTTTTAACATTCAGGCCTGTGACCTCCTTGAGTGGGTCCAGCCAGCCATGCGGTCTTCCTCTCTTTCTACTACCTTCTATCTTTCCTACTATTATTATATTTTCTAATGAGCCATGCCTTCTCATGTACTACAGCCTCATGTTAGTCATCTTAGGTTCCAGGGAAAGTTTGGGCTTGATCTGTTCAAGGACCCATGTTGTGTTTGTCTTTCTGTCTGTCCACGGTATCCTCGACACTCTTCTCCAGCAACACATCTCAAGTGAGTTGATTTTCTTCTTATCCTCTTTTTTCACTGTCCAGCTCTCATAACCATACATGGCGATGAGGAATACAAAGGCTTGGATGATTCTGACTTTAGTGCTCAGTTGTATTTCTTTACTCTTTAGGATCTGGTCTAGTTCTTTCATAACTCTCCTGCCCATTCTTACTCTTTTTCTGATATCTTGGCTGCAGGCTGATCTAATCAGTCTTTGATCCAAGGTACAGGAAATCTTTATCTATTTCGATTTACTCATTATCTAGGTTAAATTTATGTAGATCTTCTATTATTTTTGTTTTCTTCATGTTCAACAGCAAGCCTGTTTTTGCACTTTATTCACTAACCTTCCTTAGTAACTGTTCCAGGTCTATGATGTTTTTTGCTAGTAATATGGTGTCATCTGTGTATCTTAGGGCCCATTCCCACTGAAGGAATAACCTGCGTCCTGATTTGGCTCTGCTCTGCTATTGTAATCGATTTGAAAAGGCTCGGCATTCCCACTATGAAAATGGGGCCTCTCTGGAATTGATTCTTTGGGAGGGCACGCTTGTCATTCCCATTGGAGCTGGGGAAGACAAGCGGCCCTCCACCGGACCTTTTCTCTCCCTTTCTCTCTTTTTCCCCTCCCCTCCCCTCCTCTTCCCTCCCTTTCTTTCTTTCTTCCTTCCTTCCCCATCCCTCCCCCTTTCTTCTTCTTCTCCTTCCTACTTCCTCCGCCAGGCCTCTGACATCTCCCTGAGGCTGGCAGGGCCGCCGCTGCCATGCCACCCAGCAGGGATGTAGCCAGGATTTTGGGAAGGGGGGGTCCAGACTAAGTGCCACTATTATAATGGGACTTGGGTGCGGCGGCGCAGCCGCACGCACCATTCATTTTATCTAACGGAAGGGGGGGTCTGGACCCCAAGAAACCCCCCCCCCTTGGCTACGTCCCTGCGCCCAGCACGGGGCAAGCAGCGGCAGGGCAGCAGCAGCAGCACCACCAGCGGCCTCGCCAGCCCTGGGGAAGCAGTGGGTGCTCAGCAGAGGAAGTAGGAAGAAGTAGAAGATAGGATGGGAGAAGAAGAAGAAGGGGGAGGGATGAGGAAGGAAAGAAGGAAGGAAGGAGGGGAGGGGAGAGGAGGGATGGGAGAAAGGGACAGAAGTGCCGGCGATAGGAAGAAAGGGTGCTGGGAAAAGGAGAAGAATTGATCCCAATCTGATGTTCCCACATGTTGGATGCGGGCTGGGATCGATTCTTACCAAAAGGACCGCAAAATAACTGCTAACAAAATACCCCGGCTTTTTTGCATTTACCCCATTTTTCCCCCACTGGAATCGATCAGATGAGGTTCTGAATCGATTTTCAGTGGGAACTGGGGCCTTTTAATTCGATTTTGGATTCGAGGCTTTAGGTAGTGGGAATGGGCCCTTAGATTGTTTATGTTTCTTCTTCCTATCTTCACTCCTCCTTCTTCTGAGCCATATGATATTTTCTGCATACAAGCTGAACAAGTAGGGTGATAGAATACATCCTTGCCTGATCTCTTTGCCAATCGTATGTTTCCAAAGAGGTCTAGCTAGACTGTACTAGAAAATATTGACAGATAAAACATTTAAACAAAAAAGGATATATAAATATTTTTCACGCCCTCGTGGTTTAGTGGTTTGAGTATTGGACTAGTAAACTGGGACACCAGTGTTCAACTCCCAGCTCAGCCATTTAAACCCACTGAATGACCTTGGGGAAGTCATACTCTCTCTGCTTCAGAGGATGGCAATGACAACCCCCCTCTGAGCAAATCTTGCCATGAAAACCCCATGATAGGTATGACTTGAAGGCACACAACAACAACATTGCTTTTGGCTTTGGTGTAATTTTGAATGTTTTTGTGCTTAATCATCTCACACTTTTCAAATACTTCTTCCCGAAATTAGAAAGATGTTTTAGCCTAATTCTGATAATTTAGGATGGATTGTTATTTTTTGCAGATTTGATGAGGGAAATAAGTGAGTTAATTGACATGGAAAGTGCATACATTTGCATGATAATGTTTTTTAATGATTGCAAAGTGCTGTTGTCCTTTCTTACAAATACAAAACCAGGACATCAGTATCTTTAATTGATCCCAATTATGCCATATTTCAAAATTATCACTGGTTAATTGCTTTAATGGATGGCCCTTTTCAATAGCTAAATCTAAGAAGTGCTGTGTGTGACAAACTGATTTGATCATTAAATTAGAGACCAAGGAAGAATCTGATTTCTCACTTGTACATTGTTGTTATGTGCCTTCAATTGTTTTTCGCTTATATTGGCCCTAGGGTGAGGTTTTCTTGGCAAGATTTATTTAAAGGAAGTTTGTCTTGATCTTCCTCTGAAGCTGAGACAGTGTGACTTATCCAAGGGCACCCCATGGGTTTCCATGGCTGAGATGCGATTTAAACCTTGGTCACCTGGAGCCCTAGTCCAATACTTAAACTACTATACCACACCAGCTCTCACATGTACATAGCCAGTGCTAAATCCATGAGATATAACTTTCTGACAGATAAAAATGGAGCAAAAATCTTCATTAGAATGTGACTTCCTAAATGAAAATGTCCAGGTATTCTTTGCATTTTACAAATACCTTTCAGCCCACGAAAGTCATATGTTGCATAAAAGAAAATATGCTGCATAAAAGAAAAAAATCCAAAATCTGTATTAGAACAAAAAAATTATTAGGATGTTTACACTATAATGTTTTTAAAGTGGATTTCTTAGCTTCAGTGCTGGACTCATCCTTTCCCCTGCCTCCTTATCATTGTCCCACCACTGTTCAGTTGTAGATGGCTTCAACTGCATATCATTATATTAATCCTTAAAAGCAACATTCCAGGTTTTGATTTGGAGCTGCATCCTGACTCTGAAAGACTATAAAACAATTCAATATTGATATCATAATTTCTGACATGCTATAGTATGAAATATCTGAGGCTGACACAAGTGTTGCTCATCATCAATAGCAAGAGTGGCATATCAAATCTCACACTGCTTCATATTTGTCATATTTTATATGTAAAGTAACTACTACCTTGAACTACTTTCCCTACAGTTGTAAATCATATGCAGCTAGTCACAAATTATGCTGCTATGTGGCACGGAAAGAAAGATCCTATCATTTCCTCCATATTACAACTCATCAAATATCATGAACTTGGGGAGAAGATATTAGCCAGAGGAAAAACAAGCAGACAAGTAGCTCAACTTGAAAGGTGTGCCCCAGCCATATCTATGTAAGTATGTCTTTTATAAACCTTATACATTATCTTTTTTCCACAAGAGAACACAAGCTTAGCACATAACAACATCATACAATAAATTAAAAAAAGATTCCCTACGAATATTTTCAGAACTCATATGGAAGGAGAAAGCCAAGAAAACAAGAAAATGTAAACAAAGAATGAAACGTAAAAAAATCAAAGATGCTTGAAAGAATAAAGTAACAGGGATTGAAAATTTTATTCCCCGAATAAAAATCCTGTGGGCCTCCCTCCTCTTCCGTGGCCAAGAGGTTGGGCTATGGGGCTTTTTTGCTTGTTTGTTATGGCTTTTTACTACTATGTATTTTAACTTGTTGTATCTGGTGTGTTGTGTTTTTAACTTGTTGTAAGCCGCCCTGATCGTGGGAAGGGCGGGATATAAATAAAAATTTTATTTTATTTTATTTTATTATTTTAAAAAAATCTCCCTCCTCCAACTGGGGCCATTACCAACAAGGCCTAGCACAGAGGTGTGAATTGTGTGACCTGTAAACTATGTGCAGTTTTTTTAAGAGGGAAGGTCCTTTGCAGACACTGAAATTAGAGCTCAGGAGATCTATTTGGGTCTGAAAAATGTGGGACTGGGGGGACACACAAAATACCTCCCCCCCCCAAAAAATAAAGAAAGAAAACCTCTAGAGGAGACTAGAATGGATTTCCAGTTGCATGAACGTTCACTTCTGGCCACTATTGGGCACACTGGTGCAGCCCACCAAGGCTCCAGACCAGATGATTAAAACATGTCCTCCTCTCAGTCCTTAGAGCATAGCCACGCTTGTCCTGCCACATCTCCTTTACTTGTGTAGCTCTTGACATGCTGTCAGATGCTTGAAAGGAACTTGCTTATGGAAGGAGCATACAGAAGAACAAAGTTTTTGAGATCAGTGGGTTCCACCTCATATGCAGTGTGACCAGACATCCTTCTTTCCCAGAACACGTCCTATAATTCAACCTTCTGCATGATGACTTTATATTTATATAATAAAGAATGATGAATTTATATTTAGCATGGATGAACTTATATTTACATGATGAATTTATATTTATATTATAAAACATGAAGTTATATTTATATTAGTGTTTCTAACCTTTATTTTGTAATGTCCATCATCTTTCTTGACTGTCCTATATTTTGCAGTACCCTGTTCTTTTTTGCGGTTTTGAGTTCTGGTCACCCTACTCATATGGATTTAAACTCTTGAACTGAGCCTAGAAACAAAATAGCCATCAGTGGAGTAGGAGTAAAACGGGCATAAACTTAATAGTGTCAGAAAGGGTCATGGCCAAAGTACATATGGAAATGGAAGAAGGCATCCTACAGGACTGCAGCACATGCACACTCAAAAGAAATGTTCAGTCATTAAAAACCTCCCACTAGGACTAGGTGGATTTATAGAAAATTGGCTTATTTTTTCTAAGGCCATGTATGACCAGAAATATCCTGTGCCTTCTAGCAGAGTGGTGGGGAAGAGAGTAAAAGGTAAAAGTAGTCCCTTGACATGAATGTCTAGTTGTAACCGACTGTATGGGGGCAGTGTTCATTTCCATTACTAAGCTGAAGAGCCAGCATTGTCTGAGGACTACTCTGGTAGTCATGTGGCTAGCATGACTCCACCGAATGCTGTTACATTCCCACTGAGAAGTGGTACCTATTTATCTCCTTGCATTTGCATGCTTTCAAACTGCTAGGTTGGCAGAAGCTGGTACTACTGACAGGAACTCACCCCATCATGCAGCACCCTTGAACTGCCAACCTACCGATCTTGCAATCAACAGAGTCAGTGTCTTAACCACTTGAGCCACTGCATCAAGTCTCTATTAATCATCTCTGAGAGAGCCAGCATGGTGTAGTGGTTTTCTCTCTGCTTTCTCCAAACCTGGCAGTTAAAAAGAATTCATAAATGAAAATACAATGTCCAAGTGACTTAGGAAAGTTTCAGTCCCGCTGAGCAAACATTTACCACCTTGTCTTCCAAATAACTTATGTAAATGGGGAGTGAGACCTTCAAAGCTATCCAATGACATGTGCAGACCAGTTACTAAATTATACACTACCTGTGTACAGGATGATTGAGTACCTTGATTAGTAGTTTGCATCCAGATCTCTGTAGTGTGCCATTTGCTGGATAATAGACCAGTTCTGAAAAGATCTTCAGAAAAGCTAGAACAAATGCAGTCATAAAAAATGTGATTCAGTCAGAAAAAATGTTGTATGAAATAGCAGGCTTATAGCAAGAGCATTTCACCTTCTCCCTATTTCCTGTGTTTAACAATTCATAAAAATAATTTGTCATAAAATCATGGTTTTGAGAAAAAGTGAGGCGTGTCTTAAAAACCAACTGGGAAAAGCAGCTACAGATCTTAATTTGGTTGCTTGCAAAGTAGTCACTAGAGAGTCAGAGCAGTGTAGTGGGTTGAGCATTGTACTACGACTCTGGAGACCAGGAATTCAAAGATATAACTGTGTTAGTCTGTAGAATCAGTATGCAGAGAGATCTTGTAGCACCTTTGAAATTAACTGAAAGAAAGAAGTTGACAGCATGAACTTTCGTAGACATCAGCGCATCTGAGGAAGTAAACTACGAAGTCTACGAAACCTCATGCTGCCAACATCTTTCTTTCAGTAATCTACAAGATCTCTTTGTAGACCAGGGTTCAGTTCCTTGCTCATCCATGGAAATGCACTGGGTGACTTTGAGAAAGTCATACTTTCTCAGAGGAAGGCAAAGGCAATCCCCCTCTGAACAAACAGGCCAAGAAGCCCTCCCTCCATAAGTTCACTATGTTGTTTTGTTAACTGCCCTCAAGTCAAACCCAACTCATGTTGACCTTGTGGATTAGATGTCTCCAAGTCCCCCTGTCTTCCATTGCTCTGCTTAGGTCCTGTGAATTCTGGCCCATGACCTCCCTGATTGAGTCTATCCAACTGGTGTGTGGTCTTCATCTCTTCCATCTTTTTCTACTGTCTTCTATCTTCTCTAGCATTATTGTCTTTTCCAGTGAATCATACATTCTAATGATGTGGCCAAACTACAACAGCCTTAATTTTGTCATCTTGGCTTCTAGGGAAAGTTAAGGTTTTTAATGTTATAGTGTTCCCTTCTTTTACAGGGGAGATCCATTCTGAACACACACACCCCGCGTAAAAGAAATTGCGCGTATGCTTGAGCCCCATTAGAAGTAATGGGGCTCATGCTTGCGGTGGCACGCACACACCATGGACACACGCACCATTGTTTCTTCTGGCGCTGCTTTCAGCATATGACGCGGGCCCACTATATGATAGGGCTGTGGTCTGCAAACATTCTTGGAAGTGTTTCAATTTTCTGGATTTCCTTACTCATAAACCTAGAAATAAAAAAAAAAAAATCTGGATCATGTTTGGTGCCTATCCAAGAAAAATGTATAGTCTTTCTCTTCCCCTTTCTTAAATCTCCAGACATCTAGTAGGTCCAGGTTCTCTATTAATTCTTGTGCTATTTGTGATAATTTATCTTGATTTTTTAAAAAAATTCTAGTTGTTCTACTGAGATCATTTCAAGAGAGAAATGAGCTTTTAAAATAAACACAGTTTTTTCTGTCATATTAACCACACTTTGAGAGCTATTTGGGAATGTCGGATATACCCTCTTGGAGATGCCTGGTAGAGTTTGGTGCAGCCCATGTATTGCCCTAAGACAAGTTAGAACAGATGGGTCGAAAGGTTAAAACAAGTCAGAACATATGGAGGCATGCCATTTACATGATGTATACCCCCAAAGCAGCCCAAAGCTGATCCAACCCCATGCTCAGATCCTTTGAATGAGAGTGGAAAGGAGCTGGGATAATCTGGTTCCTGGTGGCATGGCTTGAGTCCTGCGACAACTTTTGGGAGTGGACCATGCAGTTGCCACAGACATGATCTGCTTGCAGCCAGAGCAGCCTTGGTCCACTCCTTCCATTCATCTGCTCCAACCTATTGCCTATGAATTCAGTTGGAACTATTCTCATGAAAGTGTGTAAAGAGCCTCAATTTGTTAGATAATTTTTAAAAATGTTAATGGGAGAGATGAACAGGTTATTTATTTGTAACTGTAGTTATTTGAGTGGCTGTCTGTAAATTCACAAATGAGTTATCTGTGCCTGTGCAGTGCATCATTTGCAATCTTCTAGAACTATTACATACATATTACATTTTAGCAGTAGCCTCGCTCACTCCCACACATGGCAGTGAGCATGCTTCCCACCTAAATCCTTAGTTCCATAGACACCAAACCAGCAGCCAAAGATCTAAGGAGAGGCAGGACACAAAAGGAGGAGGATGGGTGGGACTGTGAGTTCATGGGACTGTGAGTTCTTGAAGGCCTACAAGTAAGCAGCCTGTCCTTCTTTATGGTCTTTGTGGCTCACATAAATGAGACTAGCAAGCTACTAACAATAGGAGGCAGGAATATCATGCTTAGGCAGAAAAACAACACTGCTCTCCTGAATTCATCTTCAGCTCTGGATCTTGCATCTATTCCATAGTGAGAAATGAAGGTGAAAGGCTAAGATCACATAACCCCTCTGCAAACCCTCCCAGGGAACCCCTCTGAGAAAAACAGATGAAGTAGCCATCTCTCTCATAGAATAACTACACACGGACTATAGGGCCTGGACCGCCAGAAGGTAATATGAATGCACCTCACTCTGTCTGTCCAGATTCTGGCGATGAGGGGAATCAGAGGGACAGTGTACAGGAGAGGTTTCAAAATCCAACCTGATTCTTTTCTCAGCAAATTTTTTCATTATGATTTTTTACCTTATCCAACACCCAGAACTTGGTATCAGTGGCAGAGTGAGCGTTGCAATTCCAGAAAATGCCTTAACCGTGGTGCACCCACTCTGCTATTCCTGATATTTGACAAATGTTCCCCTATACTGTACACCTTTTTAGGGGTCTCAAAGTCTTTCCCACATACCATATATTTTTTCACACTTACATTGATTGGATGGCATATACAACAAAACAGGTGTTACATGTGCTGCAGTCGATCAAATTATATTTCTGTGTGTCACTATGAACTATAAACTCAAGTAATTTTAGAAGTGTAAGAGAGTCAGTATGGTTTAATGGTAGCATTGGACTACGTCTCTGGAGATCAGGGTTTGATTCCCCTCTCGGCCATGGAAACTCAGTGGGTGACCTTGGGTGAGATACACACTTTCAGACCCAGAAAACACAGTGATAGGTTTGTCGTAGGGTCACCATAAATTGGAAACAACTTGAAGGCACACAACATCAACAACAATTGCAATAAATGCAGAGGCTGCAGGGGTGGTGGTGTGTGCATCTTGCTGCATTCATGAATGTGTATGGCTACTTTTTTTTATTGGTTTCAACTTATCAAAGAACCTTTATTACAGTGGCTCCTAAACTATGGAACAACCTCCCGGAGGAGATCCGTCTTATTACCTCCTTGGAGGGTTTCAAGAGGGCAGTTAAGACAGATCTCTTCCGGCAAGCCTATCCACTCAATCTTCTGTAAAGATATAATTCACTCTTCTATTCAGGATGTACTGTTTTTAATTGTTTTAATGCTTGAAAATTATGTTTTATTCTTGTACCTTATTATTATTGTTGGGTTGTAATCCTGCCTCGATCCACCTGGGAGAGGTGCGAAAATATACATAAATATTATTATTATTATTATTATTATTATTATTATTATTATTATTATTATTATTATCCTTAAAGTTAGTCTGTACACAGTTCCTCTAATATTTTTAGTTCTTTTGAAGATGTCTGTGATTTTTCCTTACATCCTGGAATATTCTCAACAATGATTTTTTTTAATGAATCCAGCCTTTTGTGATAGAGTTGTAAATCAGAGAGCAGTTGAGGCAGTTAGTCTGTGGTTTATGTTGTTTTTGTATCAGTTCTGAACAATACCTCTTCTTTGCCTTACTCAGACCTTGTACATGATTACTCCTTTCAATGAGTTGTTTGGATAATGTGCAGGACTCCTTTCTAAACTCTTCCTCCTGGGAGCAATTTCATTTGAATTTGAGGAACTGGCATAGGTTAGATTGCATCTCATTGTTCTGGGATGTGAGCTATCAAATCTTAAATAGGTGTTATCGCTGAGGGTTTTTTAGAGAGAGAGGTGATGAGATGATCCCCTGGCTTTTTTTACTGTCAGGTCCAGGAAATGGACTTCTGATGGGCTGCTTTGGAAATCAAATTGTATGTCTTTGTTAATGGAATTGATTATCCTGTGGAGCCCTTGGAGATCAGCTACATTATCTCTCCAAATATATATATATATATACCCAGAATATCAGCTGTTAGTTAAATATCCTATTAGAACAGGTAATTTCTCTTTCAAAGCCCTCTGTATAAAATTTGGCAACCTCTAGAGCCATAGGGCAGAAATTATTTTCAAATTTCAAGTAGCTTTTTGTACATAGCTTGGTTATATCAGCCAAGGAGAGTAATATATATAAAGGAGGGTCTTTTAGTGCTTCCCCATTCAGACTATGGACTGTCATTGTCCAGTATTTTGCATACCACCTGAATAAACGGAAGTGGTGATAAGCTATGAGGTTTTGGGTGTCAATTTCCAGAGCACACCAGCTGGCACAGTGGTTGCAACTGTTTTAATAAAAGAGATTTCCAAGCTCTGCCATTTAGATATTAGCGTGGCCTACACCTGATTGACATTATGTATATCTCGCACAAACATGACAACATTTCTAATCCCATCAAGCTTTGCAGGGGTGTGATGGACCCAACTCAATCTCAACTAGAATACCAATGAACTACTAATACAGTTGGCTCTCCACATTTGCGGCCTTGACTTTTGCAGATTTTATTATTTACTATTTTGTTTACTATGTTCTCTCTAGGAATCTCTATGTCCTCCAGCACAATTCTGCTGGAAGTTGGCCATAGAGTTGTGCTGGAGAAACTAGATACTCCTAGAGGAAATGCTTTTCTAGGCACTCATAGGTCCTCCAGCATGATTCTATGATCAATTTCTGGCAGATTTTGACCATAGAGTTGCAGTTGGAGGACCTGGAGATTTCTAGAGATGTGTTCTCTTACATAAAAACAGAGCTTTTTATTTGTGGTTTTTACACATTCACGGGGGTTCTTCACTCCTAACCCAGCAAAAGTGGAGGTCCACTGTACTAATTATCCTCTTGGGACTGAGACCTAATGTAGGGAGAAACAAACATGCATTTGAGCAAATAGGCTAATTTCTATGAAAGCTTGTGCTACCAACTTCTTTCTTTCAGTTAGTCTCAAAGGTGCCACAAGATCCGTTTGCATAGGGAGAAGTACTAAATAATAGCAAGGCATACATTAGGCAGGGTGACTTCCAGCTGTAGGAAGTGGAAATCAGATACAGGAAATCTTAGGCGGGATACACACTGCCATTTAGTATGTATAGGATACGTACTAGGGTTAGGAAGGGGCGGTGCTTCCGCACCCCCCTAACCCTAGTACGTATCCTATACGTACAAGATGGCGGCACCCCTTCTACAGGGGCGCCGCTATCTTTACGTACTGGACGCACAGCGTCCAGACGTGTCGCGGCGCCTATGACGTCGCGAGTCCGCACCAGGCGCCTCGTGACGTCATAGATGCGCCGCAGAAAGAAGCTCCGAAATGGAGCTTCTTTTTTGCTCCGCACGGGAGTCGCGCGGTTTGGCTGCTGTGGCTCCCGCACGGAGCAAATGGCGGCGGCGGGGGAGCGCCGCAAAGTGGCGGTTTGTACCCCGCCAGAGTATTCTGAAGCACTAATTGCAGACAGACAGAGTGGAAGGAATCTTTAGAAAATTCTTAAAGTTGAGGAAAAGAAAATACCGTAGGATTCTGTCTGAAACCAGAATGTTTGCAGAGCTGGCTCAGCAGATACCTGATCTGCAAATTAGCCTGTTACGTGAGTGAGTAATCTATTAATCTATTGCACACATAGGATTCATCCATACTATGTACCATCTCTCTCTCTCTCTCTCTTTCTCTCTCTCTCTCTCTCTCTGTGTGTGTGTGTGCATTTGTGTTTTGGCTTCAGTACTCCATGCTAATCACTTCAGCCATTTGCTACAGCTCATTGACCATGGCCCTCCCTTTAGACTGATATTCTGAGTACCCACATATGTGCCCTCAACTGCTATCTAGGCAGAACAGAATGCTCCGTAACACCCTATCAGTGCGGTCCACCCCTGGACACAGTTAATGCAGGAATCGCTCCACCAGTTTTGGATGATGATCCCAGCTTCAGAAGCAAACTATGATTGCGAGAAATTGATTTTTGTTGGTTACTGTGTGCCTTCAAGTTGTGTCTGACTTATGGCGACCCTATCATGGGGTTTTCCTGGCAAGATGTGTTCAGAGGTTTGCCATTGCCTTCCCCTGAGGCTGGGAACATGTGACGTGTCCAAGGTTACCCAGTGGGCTTCCATGGCTGAGCGGAGATTCGAACCCTGGTCTCCAGTCACAGTCCAACACTCAAACCAATACAGCGCAGTATTAGCATCCTGTTGTACAGGTACCAGTGTGTGATTTCATCCCTTTTGCCCAGTTATGCAGTAGAGAGTTCAACCCAGCATAACAGCATAACCCAAGCATGTGCAATTGGGCTGATAGAAACAGATTCTCCATGGCAGCCCATCCAACCCCTCAGGGACATAGCCAGGACTTTGGGAAGGGGGGGGGGTCCAGACTAAGTGCCACCATTATAATGGGGCTTGGTGCGGCAGTGCAGCATCACACACTATTCATTTTATCTAATGGAAGGGGGGTCCGGACCCCAAGGACCCCTCCCTCTTGGCTACATCCCTGAACCCCTCCTCGATGGTACATAGAGGGTTAGGGGACACTGTTGCAAAGCGATGGGCTATGATGTGGAGAGAATGGGGGAATCACTGAAAGTCATGTGGAGGCACCTTCCAAGAGATGTTTTTCTCCTTGGTGGTTGTCTGTTTATGGTAACTGTATACTGTATGTTTATTACCCAGAAGATGTTTGCAACACAGAAAAAAAGTATAGGGAAAGCCCGCATCCTATTTAGTCACCTATAGAAAAAAACTGGGCATGTGTGTTTCAGATGATGAGCAATGGATCTAAAATATAGGCAAGAGCAGCCTTTGTTCAACCCTGTGACATCCAGATAAATTAAATTCCCATACTCCCTCATTGCTGGGGATAAGAGCACAGCATTTAAACTTAAAAATACTGTTGCTTAGTGTAGAGTGCCTAAACTCTAAATACTGTAGCTTGCTTTTTAAATACTTTTTAAATGTAACAAACTGAGCTTTGCTTTGCACCTGTAAAAGCTGTTCTATAAAAACATACTTTATTGGCCCTATACAGACAGGCCAAAATAAAGCTGCTTCAAGTTACTTTGGAGGTATGGTGTTTCAATGATGCATGAGTCCTAAGAGTCTGGAAGCTGCACCAAAGCTGCACTCCAGTCCTTAGGACTGGAGCATGGCTTTGGAGCGGCTTCTGGACTCTTAGGATGCATGTATAATTAAAACAGCATATCTCCAAAGTCACTCGAAGCAGCTTTATTTTGGCCTGTCTGTATCAAGCCTAATGATCCATAAGAAGCTCCTCTCCACTTGCAGATGGTTAACTGTTCTTCAGAAATGAGTTAAGTCTGACCAGTGTCAAATAATTTTTTAATATGTTAATAATCTGTACATCTGATCTCGTTTCGCTTTCCTTTTTGAAATACAGGGAGTAAAAGTCCCCCAAAGCCTTAGCAAAGTGAGACAGCTTCTTCCTTTGCTTATCTTTATTCTCTGGGTACTTCTGAGTTACTTGATGTCCTTTGGTAATCTTCATTTCAAATAAAAAATGGGCTTTGTGTGCATTACATAAATAATACAGTACACTGCCTTAAGCAATTTGTTAAGAATACAGCACATGAATAATGTAAATGAAAGATTTCCTTAAAATGTTGTTTATTCAAGTTTTTTTGACATACAACTCTGTGTGTATGCTTATTTTGTAAACAGCATGAAATAGGTACAGCCCAGGAAGAAAACTACAAGACTTTAGTGAGGATGGGGATGAGTGACAACATCTTCAGTACAGTACTCGAAATCAGCCTTCCTCAACTTGGCAACCCATCCCAGGTTTGGACTACATCTCCCATGTTCCCATTTAAGAATCATGCCAGCTGGGGATGGTGGCAACATAGTCTAGCACTTCCAGATGGTGGATTGTCACTGATACTAAACAGCCACATTAAGTAGCACTTCATCGATATCTGGCATTTCCTCTTATTTTTGTAGGTCAGAGGCTTAGCATGGACACTCAGCTTGACTAATGTAGTCCCAAACCCAGCAAGTAACTATTCAGACCATGAAGTAACTAGAAAAACTAGAAGAATATAAGTGGGTAAGGTAAGGGATTGTTGGATAGAAAGGAGCAGATCAGAGTTATTTTAACAGCGGAAAAAAGAAATGAAGGTACCAATCCTTCAAGGGTAGTTTAGTCAATACAGGGGTACCCCGGGTTACGAATTTAATTCGTTCCGCCGCCGCGTTCGTAACCCGAAAAGCTTTCGCAAGCCGAAAACCCATAGGCGCTAATGGGGAAAAGCCGCGATTTGGTGCGAAAAAGCGCCGAAAAGCACCAAAATTTCTTTCGTAACCCGAAATAACCTTCGTAACCCGGAACAGTTTTTTTCAATTGATTTTTTTCGTAACCCGGAAATTTCGTAAGGCGGCGCATTCGTATCCCGGGGTACCACTGTACATGAATAGTAACATAGTAATACTAGTATAGTAAATATATGTTTTAGATATATGTTAACTAACGATTGTTTATGTAATTTACTTTCCTATATAAGACTGTACATAGATGTTGATGTATTTGTTTGTGTGTGTCTTTTATTGTTTAATAAAATATATTTTTTTAAAAATGTTAAAAAATAAAATATAGAAAAACATATATTAATTCCAAAAAACAAAGCTTGACTTTGCCATTTTATGGAAGTGACACCATTTTATTATGCCACTTTATTTAATGGGACTTGAGCATCCACGGATTTTGGTATCCATGGGGAGTCCTGGAACCGAACCACAGTGGACATCAAGGGCCCACTGTACCTGTATTTTCATATACATACATAATAAGATACCTTAGAGATGGGACCCACGTCTAAGCACAAAATTTGTTTATATGTCATATCTACCTAATATGCATAGCCAGAATGTAATTTTGTACAATAATTAACATTAATTATTAATGTTATGCATGAAATACAGTATAGATTGTGTACATGGAACCATCAGAAAGCAAAGGGGTCACTATCGTTGGTCCAAAACACACTGCAGAAATAATCCAGTTTGAGACCACTTTAACTGCCCCCCTTCCTCAGTGCTAGGAAATCTTGGGAACTGCAGTTTATTGTGCCCCTAGAGCTCTCTGACAGAGAAGGATACATGTTTCACAAAACTACAGTTCCCAGAATTCCCTAGCACTGAGCCAGGGCAGTAAAAGCGGTCTCAAACCTGGATTATTTCTGCATTATGTTTTGGACCTCAGCCATCCAGGAAAAAAGTTTAGATTTTTTCGGGTTTCAAAATTATGGATCAAGGAGACTCAATCTGTATGCTGCTGAAACAGATGCATCTCAATGCAACATGTAATGTTTATAGTTCTTCTGCCTCTTCTTCCAAGAATAGGGCCATTTGATTGCCCCAATGAATGTAGATACTTTTTAAATTCGGAAATATAATGAATTTAATTAATTTCTTTCTAGGGATTTTGACTGAATATTCTGGTAAATACTGGGTAATTCTGGGGATTTTGGATTTTGGTAAAACATCATGGGGATATATCTTCAAGGCTTGTTGGCAACACTGAGCAAAATACAACTGCTTTGAAATTGAAGTAGTCAAATAAATGGGGAAGGAGGGAGCAAACAGGACTCATCCCAATGAGAAAAGGATTCTTGTGGAGTGGTGGTTTGAATGCTGGACCAGGACACTGGAACTGCATCCGCACTGCAAAAATAATCCAGTTTGACGCCACTTTAACTGCCATGGCTCAATGCCAGGGAATCCTGGGAACTGTAGTTTATTGTGACACCAGAGTGCTCTGACAGAGAAGGCTAAATGTCTCACAAAACTGCATACCCCTTAATTCCAAAGTATTGAGCCATGGCAGTTAAAGCAGTGTCAAATGGATTACTTGCAGCCAGGGAGACCAGGGTTCGAATCCTTGCTCAGCCATTGAACCCCATTGGGTCACCTTGGAGCAAGTCAATCTCTCTCAGCCTCAAAGGGGGGCAAGGGCAAACCCCGTCTGAGGAAATCTTGCCAAGATCATCCCATCAACGGAAGTGGGAAACGACTTGAAGTCACCCAACAACAACAACAACAGCACAGATTTATCTTTATAGATTGTTTTTAGCTTTTGATTTGGAATGTCCTCCATGTTGTCTTCAATGTTCCACATTTTGCGGTCTTCCCTTTGAGGTTATGACATTTGGGCCGTCTAGGTTCAACTTTTAACCCTCCACGGCTGATTAAACAAAGAAACAGGGGTGCATCTGCACCACAGAAATAATGCAGTCTGACACCACTTTAAGCGCTGTTTGTTGTCCTGCACCTTGAAGTCATTTCTGACTTATGGCAACCCTAAGGCAAACCTATAATGGGGGTTTTCTTATCAAGAGTTATTCAAAGAGGGCCTTTTTCTGAGGCTGAGAGAGTGTGACTTGGCCAAGGTCACCCAGACAGTGGGCTTAAATGACCAAGCCGGAATTCGAACTCTGGTCATACAGTCCAAGATAAATCCAAATCACTATTTATTTATTTATTTCCCCCCTTCTCCTTTTGTGTCTTGTCTTTTTAGATTGTAAGCCTGGGGGCAGGGAAATGTCTAATTAACCATTTGTAAGCCGCTCTGATAGCCTTTTGGCTGAAGAGTGGGGTATAAATAAATAAATAAAATTATTTATTTCATTTATATTCAGCCTTTCTCCCTGGAGGGGAACCCAAGGCAATGTGCAGATAAAAGCCTATATAAAATTATTACTTTAAAAAAAAAAATTAAAACCTCTATATAATAAATAATTATATAGACACAAAAGGAGGAGGGAATTATAATAAATAATAATAATATAATAGATAATAGATAAATATTATAATATATATTATATATATTATATTATTAATATAATAAATAATAATATAAATAATATAAAGAATCTTATATACTCAATATATATAATATTATACATATATATATTGATATTATTATATATAATATATATATATAATTATATGTTAATTAATATTTATATTAAATTATTGATTAATATAATAAATATTAAATATATATATATTATATATTACAAAATATAATATTGATATCTATTTATTTCACTATATATAAATAATAATAATAATAATAATAATAATAATAATAATAATAATAATAATAATAAGGTTCTTTCCACAGTGTAGAGACTGAAGCCCTTCAGGAGGCCAAAAAAAAAATAAGATCAGGGCGGGCGCGAGAAGAAATAAGTAATCTCCCTCTCTCTCTCTGTTTCTTTCTTGGAGCTATCACAAATTCTCCTTATCCCTCCCGCGCGGGCGGGCGCGCGCGCGCGCGCTTGGCCTCAACTGCGCATGCGGCCTCTCTACCCTCCCTACGCCGTTTGCGTTAAGGCCATATAGACACACAGAAAGAGAGAGAGATACACACACCCCTATAGTAGTACTCTCTGGGCCCTCGCGTGGCAGCCGCACTCTTAAAGGCAAAGGAGGCGCGCGTAAGGCGGTTTTGTGAATGTGCGTAAGGGGGGGGTGGCGAGAGTGTGTGCAAAGAAGGAGCAGCAGTGACGGCAGGGCGTAAGTCGTCGTCGTCGTCCCGCAGCAGCAGCAGCACTGCAGAGAGAGAGTGGGAGGAGGAGGCGGCACCCCGCGCGCGCGGCGGTTTGGTACCGAGCGGAGAGGGCGATGCACACGGCACTCTCGGGCTGAGGTAGCTATAAAAACCCCGACGGTTGGCCTGCCCTCCCCCAGACGGAGCCGGCCGGTTGGCGGTGACGGCGGCTCCCGAGGAGGAAGGGGGCGCGCGCCCCGATTTCGGCGGGAGGAGCCGCCATTTCCTCCCCCTCCCCTTTTCCCCTGTGTTGGTGGTGGTGGGATTCCCATACAATAAACCCACCAGTGTTGGGGAAAGATACCTCTGTCTCACTGTGTGTGTGTGTGTGTCTGTGTGTGTGTGTGTGTTGGTGGTAAATGTGGGCTCCTTAAACCCTTGAAACACCTTGGGTTCCATACCTATATATGTATGTATCGATAGATACATACTTAGGTATATAAGGATCCCACGTTTGCTTCCATTGCATGAGGTGTTCTCAAGGGTTTAAACACTTCCTACAATAGAGGTAAACCTGGGTTCCATAACAGTATATGGATCAACACACATACATATACTGTAGGTATATAAGGAACCCACCTTTGCCTCCCATTGCATGGAGTTTCAGGGTTTAAACACCTCATACAATGGAGGTAAACTTGGGTTCAATATATATCTATGTATGTGTATATCTAGAGAGATAGATATGCATCTATCTGGATAAAGGTATATAAGGAACCCATGTTTGCTTCCATTGCATGAGAGGTTTAAGGTGCTTAAACACATCATATAATGGAGGTAAACTTGGGTTCCATAAGGTATGTATATATCTAGATAAATATATAGATGTAGGTATTTAAGGAACCCACCTTTGCCTCCATTGCATGCAGGAGTTTGAGGGTTTAAATGCTTCATACAATGGAAGTAAACTTGGGTTCCATACCTATATATGTATGTGGATATATATAGATAGATATAGGTATATCAGGAACCCATGTTTGCCTCCATTGTATGAGGTGTTTAAGGAACCCAAATTTACTCCCTATATATTTATATCTTTATACACACACATATGCCAGAGACCAGCATGGAGAAAAGGAAAATGGAGAGGTGAGGCAGTTGAAGAGTTGGGGCACCAGACCCCCCC
>NC_056522.1:193436916-193484309 GCF_019175285.1 Sceloporus undulatus | reverse complement strand
GTGTATACTGCTGATATATATACATACACACACACACCATAAAAATAATACAACTCACAAATAATGCAGATAAATATAGATTTAAAGTATCTTATTATTATTAAACTTTATTTATCTTAACAAGGTATCTGTTTTCTCATACTAGGGGGCAAACAGGATTTAAATGAGAGTTAAACAGGAAATATTGTGTGATAAACATCAGGCATTTCCTGTTTAACTCTTGTTAAACTCTCATTTAAATCCTGTATGTCCCCTAGTGTGATAAAGCAGTATGAAACTCAGAGAACCATGGACAGAAATTGTATCTTTGTGTTGGTTGGTTTTAGTCCCCTCTTCCATGGCAGTCCTTGCTCTTGTTCCTCAGAAGGCCGGCACTTCATGGAACAACTTAGAATTCACCACAAAAACTTCCAGTTGAAGTAAGAAATCAAATAAATCTGATACACGTAGGGAAGCTGTGAGACATAACCCACAGAATTCTGATTTCCAGCCACTCTGAAGCAAAGTTGTATGCAACTCTATATATGATTATTCAGACTGCTGAGTTCAGTGGCGCCTGCTTCCAGATAAGTGGGTAAAGCAGTGCAACCTTCCCATATATACTTGACTACAAGTCAACCTCATGTATAAATTGGGGGCAAGTTTTGGGCCAAAATTATGGATTTTATATAACTCATGCATAAGTTGAGGGGGAAAACTTAGGGGCAAGTAACAAAGGATGAAGGAAAGGAAAATTATACCAAAGCATACTGCTGTTTTCCCACCCAGACATTCAGAAAGGCCATAAGTAGCTCCACAGTGGAGAGAACAGAGAGTGTTGGTGCTTCTTGTAGGTTCTTCTAGGGTGAACTACTGTATATACTCATGTATAAGTCTAGGAATTTTAGTTAAAAAATTAACCCCAAAAAACTGAGTTGGCTTATCCATGGGCCAGTGTATGTATTATACTTTATCTCCTTTTTTAAAAAAAGCAACCATCCCTTGGTGAAAAGCAAGAGTGTAATCAGTCCTGGAAGCACTGACCCCTGTCTGCTCTCTCGCCCATTCAGTCTTTAGGGTGAGCAGAAACAGTTATGCCTACTGGGATTTTGTAAATGTTTTGGTATTGTTTTCCTTTGCTTCCCAATTCAGCATTTTGCTTCAAAATAGTAGTGCAACTATAGAGCACATAAATAGCATGTTGAAAACAAATTGAAATGCATTAGCAAAAAATAAATGATTTTTTGTTCCATAATCAAACTGTTTTGAATTTTGTTTCCAAATTCATACAGCAGTCTAGATGGGGAAAAATGCCTTAGTCATAACAGTTGCTAAAGATAATGCAAAGCATTGTTATAGAATCTCAGCTATAGATGTCTGAGTCTTTAATCCTGCAAAATATATGGGGATTTCAGTGCCCAATTCTGATTAGTTTAGTGCTTTTCAAAATATATGGGAACTAAGTCTAAATGAAAAGTCATTGTCTCGCCCTTGTCCTGTATACTCTTAACACTGATGCTGAAATCCATCTGATCCAACTGATATTGTATACCTGCCTTGAATCCCATTGTGGGAGGAAGGCAGGATATAAATCCTTGAAATAAATCAATCCATACATATTTGAAAGGTTAACTAGAATTTTTAAGCCTTTTAACCAGAGCCCTTGAAAACTATTATGTTAGTCTTTGGTGATTACTGTATATACTCGACCTCATATATACATTGAGGGCAAGTTTGGGGGCCAAAATTAGGAATTTTGATACGATTCATGGATAAGTTGAGGGTAAAACATAGGCACATATAATGAAAGATGTAAAGGATGAAGTAAAGGAAAACAATGCCAAAGAATTTTTAATTATAAGCTTTTCTTTCCAGAGACCTTCCTAAACTGTGAGAATAGAAATAGAAATATGAGCCCTTGCTCTATTTCGCATCATGTCCACAGTCCTTTTCAAGGGAAGGAATTCATCATCACCATTTAGTCAGTGTGAGATTCATGCATGTGTAAATCAGTCACCTCACTTTTAAGGAAGTCTCCAAGTGAGCTGAACTGGAATGAACATCAACCAAACTGGTACATACTGGAACCCATTAGGTTGGAACTAGAGACATGAAGTCTCAAATCTGGGCAAAAACAGAATATAAGGAGAGGGTTTTTGTTTTCCATTTTTTCCAGGACACTATTACCAGGACAATTTTTCCTTTTTTCCCCCATGGCAATTTTGGCTCTGCTAGCATAACTTCTCTTTGGGGTTAGTTGAAATGCCTTTTAGACAATGTTTTACACACTAGGAACCTAATCATATGAAGATTTATTTGTGAGATAGTCAAAATTAAAGAGTGATAATTCCTGTGCATACTGTAGTCATAAATGCTCAAATCAAAATTGTATTTTGTTGCTAGGGAGTGTTACCATCTTCATGGGGGAGATTTCTGGTGATGCTAATGCACAAAGAATTGAGCATTTTAATGTTGAATTAAACTTTCTACCTGAATGTTCAGCCAGCCTGGTGTTTATGATTCTAAATTCATTGGATTGCTTCTATCAAAATAATACTATGTATTATTACAATTAATAAAAAGTTCAGTTCCTGTTCTCTCCTCCCCTCCCTTTAAGATGGCAGAAATTAAGGCTGGTGCTTAGGCAGTACAGAGTGCAGTAGTTTACGTCTCTTGCTTTAGTGTGGGGAATGTTCATAATTTTGCTTGGACAAGCCTAAGATTTTTATATTTGGAATTATTCTAAATTTCATAATCTCATGCCAAAAATAAGTTTAGGTTTGATAGGAAAATAAGTACAGTGGGCCCTTGGTATCCACTGGGGTTTGGTTCCAGGACCCCTCACCCCATGGATACCAAAATCTAGATGCTCAAGTCCCATTAAATACAATAGAGTAGTAAAATGAAGTCCCTTACATAAAATGACAAAATCGAGGTGTTCTTTTTGGAATGTATTTATTTTTTTTAAATATTTTCAAGCTGTGGGTAGTTGAATTGGTGGTTAAAGAATCTGTGGATATGGAGGGCCAACTGCATTGCATATAGTTCAGTTTTCCTCCGAAATTCGGTTTGGCCTTGAGAAGGGCAAAACAAGCACTACTTTTCCTGTGGCTTCAAAATTTCCAGCCATTTAAAAAAAAAAAATAGTGACTTAAAAGTATTTTGCTGCAGTCTGTCAGACTTACCTGAAGTTTTATATGTGACTACTCTGAAGTAAGTCCTGCTGAACTCAAAGCGACTTGCTCCTGGGTCAATGTGTAAAAGGTTGCGGCCTTACACTGTGCTGTATAATTCTAATTTTAACACAGTTGTGTTTATTTGTTGTGACAGGTTGACATGCTTGCTCCATTATGTCGCTACCCATGCTAAATGTACAGCCAAGACGAAATACTATCATGTCTCTCTGTTGAAAAGGGAAATAAGAATTGGAAAGGGGCTCTGAGCATTGCTATAGACTTGAAATTATATGTCTTTTATGACGTTTGAGAATGATCCTGTTTCTTGAGAATTGAATCAATTCGACATCTTGTAAACCGGCTCCTGCTAATGCAAAAGACTTGCATCTTTAAAAAACACTAGGTGTTTGATGCCTAAATTATTGAATTAGGCCAGTTATGATTGCCAGCTATTCATGGACTGCCTGGGAGTCGACTCTTCCAATATCATCAGTAACACATCCTGTTAGTTTGCAGATATCAGTAAGGTGTTTCTTAAAATTTTCTGCTTTGGTCTTTCTGAGCAGTTTGTTAGTTCACATAAGCAAGCTCCTCTGAAGTAAGGCTTCCAAGCACTTTGATGAAGGGACTTCAGAATTGCTTTCTCAATACTTAACAAACACCCTCTTCTATTAGCACTTATATACATTATTATCAAAATAGCTGTTGTATCTCTTAATGATGTATAGCACAGTTTTAAATAAGGTTCAGAGTATTATAGTCCTTAAGAGTTTTGGAATGTGTGCTACAGAGGGCTTTGGTGCGGTGGATGGGGGACTGTGGGAAATAAGGGATGATTAGCTTGAATCACCTTTTAAAATTGTAATTTAAATAAATAAGCAAAAGGGCTTAGATTGTTTCCTGTTGATAGTTAATTCATACTTCTTTAAGATGGATGCATGGCAAATATGCATATTTATTGGCTAATCTAACCAGTCAAACATGTTAATTTACAACAGAGTAGAGGATACAGATTATCACATTATCTAGGAAGGTTATGTTCTGCTTCCTGTTCACATTTGCTTCTCTTCTCTTAAATTGTATTATTTTTGCTGCTAGTGGATGACAGTCGAAAACAGTGTCTGCTATATATAGGTATCCTGATGTTGCACTGCAGCTTCCAGAATCCCTGGCCAATGGCTTGGGGGGGGCCATCTGAGCATTAAAATCCTATCATCATCTGGGGATCCGTGTTTGGCAACCACTGTTCTTCAACCTTAGCTTATTACAGCATATGTGCTGTCAGGGATGATGGGAGTTGTAGCTCTTCACCTCTGGCTTGAACTCACCACCTGGTTGTGCACCGCGCTGACCAGTTTTGGCCAGTGGTTATAGCTTAGCAAGAGTTACAGAGAACAGGCTGAAGACCCCGACAAACTCTCCAAGCCTTCTCACTCTTGCTTCCACAGAAGTCTTCACCCTTCTTCAGGATCCAGCTGGTTCTTGTAGCTTCACCCAAGACACCAGACAACTCAGTAGTCTTATATAAAAGTTCTACTTTATTCTACTATATACAGCTCCAAAACTATCCAACACAGCTATACTCTACTCCTCACTCTACAACCCACAAAATACATTGGGATGCATAGTCATTATTATAGTCAATGCATGGTACCACCCACTGTTGTCTGTTTCCACCCAGTAGGCGTGTACATCATTCTCATTGGTTCTCTTGGTTCATCCTACAATTAATGATTTCATCATCTCAGCCTTGACCACTTTACAATTGTCAGGTGTGTCCAATTATCCACTTTGCATTTCTGTCCTTGGCATTCAGGACTTGTTAATTGTATTACCATTTACACCTGTGTGGTTCTCAATTGGCTTCTGCTGAGTCACCCTGACTCTCACATACATGTTTTATTTCATATACTGTATATCCCATGTTGCTTTTTCCTTAACATATGTGTATGTGTCTTATCTCTGTAAAGGGACCAGAATGTTCCAGAAGAAAGATCTGGTAGACCAGTTTATTTTCATAAATTGAAAACTCCTTAGTTGTTTATAGTGAGTTAATATTCATAACTTGAGATTGAGTAAACTATAATGCCTAGTTAGTTAAACAGCATAAAATAGAATTCAAAGATACAGGTATGTTAGTATGTAGAATAAAAATAGAATAGCATAAAGTAGAATTAGGCAGAGTCACTCTCATGGACCGAGTGGGCAATTATTTTAGTGGTATATTGGATACAACAGCCAGAGCCAAGGATTGGATCCTGACATTCATAAAGAGTTGCTATTTCCTGGTTCAGGAGCAGAATGATATGTGATTTTCTGGGCCATTTTGTTGTCAGCCTTTGATGTGGCATATCAGCTTTCTGTATAGTGAGTTAAAGGCATATTTATTACATTAATGACAAAATTGTTGTGTGCCTTTAGGTCATTTCCAACTTATAGTGACTCAAAGGCAAAACCTATCAGGGTTTTCTTATCAGGATTTATTCGGAAGAGTAGGGACATTGCCTTCCTCTAAGAGACAAGGGAGATTGATGGCTGATCAGAGATTCAAACCCTGATCTTCTTGAGTCTTAGTTCAATATTCTAAACACTACAAAACACTGTCTCTTGATAAACTCTTAATACCAGTAAAAGGCTTACAGTATATTATTCTGTAAGATAATCACTTAAAACAATGGCCCTCTACCAGACATATGGAGTGTATGTGTAATATGCCTATATGCAGATTTTATTTTAGCCAAACTGTGGCTGGCACGCTGTAAGGTTGGTCCCACCAACAACAGACCCATTCAGTCAGTTGTTGAGTAATCATAGATAAATCTGTTGAGAAAATGTAGATAAATTTAATGGATTCAGTGATTCAGGACTAAGAGAACATCTTGTTTTTCTTGTGTGCTTTCGTATCATTTCCGACTTAACAAAAGGTTGGCAAGATTTGTTCATAGGAGATTTGTCCCCCTGAGGCTGAGGGAGTATGACTTGCCCAAGATCACCAGGGGCTTTCATGGCTGAGCTAGGAATCGAACCCTGCTCTCTAGTCTCAGTGGCTCAAAGCCATGCTGTCTCTGAAAGAGAACTTGGGTCTATACAGTGGACCCTTGATATACGCTGGGGTTTGGTTCCAAGATCCCCCGTGTATAACAAAATCCGTGTATGCTCAAGTCCCATTAAATATAAGGACATAGCAAAATGGTGTCTCTTATAAAAAAAATGGAAAATCAGAGTTTGATATTTGAAATTTATACTTTTTTTGAACATTTTCAAACCGTGTATGCTTGAATCTGTGTATAAAAATCGGTGTATAAGAAGAACTGAATGTATTTTTAAAATCAACATAAGTACTAAAATATAAAATTCAGATGTCTAAAATGAGGTCAAACATACAGTTTTATGTAGAAAAAAATAAGTCAAACATCTGAAATGTATTTTCAAATGTCACTGATTTTTTTTAATACACCTTCAGGAAAGATAAGGGTAAGTTAAGTGTCCTAAACAACCTGGGAAATCTCTCTTAACGATTAGGATTATCTTTATTGCAGTTACTTAAATTCAACAAACTTAAGTTTTCCAAGAGAATTAAAATCTATGGGCTGTAGTAAAATATCATGAATGGAAATCCTAGCCTGCATCCAGAGCTTTTAAGGAAATCCAACAAAGTGTGATGCAGTGTGTCATCCCTGAGGCAAGTGCAAGAAATGTGTGGCCCTAAAGATGGTGCTAAAGTCTGTTTTTCATCCTCCCTAGCCATCCTGGCCAGTGATAAAGTATAATGGGATGAGTAGTTCATCTACATTGGCAGTACCAGGTTCTCCCCATCCACCCTTTAAATAAAGAGTCAGGTGTTGAAGAGTCAGAAACCAAGAACAACTTCCACCTCTGCCTTGAAGTTTCTTTCCCTGAGTGCTCCCACTCATAAAGCAACCAAACAACTCATAGCATTTTTCTGGGAAAGTTAAAGTAAAAACACACCCATTTGTTCTGTGCTGTAGTTCTTGGGTGAAAGGAGAGGGGTGTAAAAACACGGCAGAGACTTGCCTGCTTAGATGCAGTTGCCAGAATGTAGCTTCTTGATTATATTCTCTCATTTTCTGCTTTGACAAAATGCCTTGTAATTTGAGAGGCAGTACAAAGAGGTGGAATGTTGCAAAATAAGACATCCAAGGTTATAATTGTCCTGTATTAAAACTTGTATCTTCGCTAATGACATGTACTGAAGTAAGGATTTGTGGAATGCTGTGACAGTTCAGAGCTGAATATGCAAGGTGTTGTTTTCCATAAGCTGCCCTCAGTGGAGGTTGACTTGAAGGAGGAAAAGAATGGATTTTAGGTCAGAGGCTGTTCTGTCCTTTTTATATCAAATGGTTCAGAGTATATTGGATTCCGCATCATTATTTAGAAAATGTACTTGTTTCACCCTAAATTAGGGTTTTAAAATCTTGTTTCCTCAGTGGTGTATTCTTGTTCTTTTCAGACAAGAATAAAAGAGAACGTGGGAAATCTGTAACATTGTGGTTACACTTTCATGTGACCAATAGTTGGAGCCTAGGGTTAGAGCTTGGGAATATTTTTATTTATCGTAATGTATGGAATCCCCAAGCCAGCCTGGTAATTAAGAGCATGAAAACTTCTTTGTAGTCCAATAAAGTAACTTTCCCATGCTCTATTTTGGGCAGGGTTGGGAATCATGTGGCCCTTCAGAGGTTTTTTAACTGCATTTTCCAGAACTCCCATTGACTATGCTGGCTGCAGCTGCTGGGAGTTGTAGTCTTAACAAGCTCTGAAGGGCTCTGTGATTCCCACCACTGGGCTGGATGGTGTACCCAGGGGGTAGGCTTATTTTTCAGTAGCTTCTGTTGTAGGCCCAAATAAAGAAGCTATAAACTGATCTACAGTAATGGAGACAAAATGTCTAGATACTTATGCAGTGTCAATATTTTGGAATGCTGAATAACAAGAAAAAAATGGTCATATATTCATATACCTTCATATATTGCCACCTGTTCTTTTCTTCCTCTAAATGATTTTCTTCTCATATGCAGGACTTGATGTTGAAACAGAACCTGCACATATTATAGAATACAAAATGTCCTCTGGCTTTTGGTCTAGGAATGCTATCTGGGATTTCCTGATGCATCTCCCTCCTCCAAGAGGGTGGTGTGGCTTTCGCATGACATAGCCTTTGGCTCCTCTTGCTTTTTACCTGCTTCAAATTCCTGTGCCCGCTCCCATGTGTGGCAGGAAAACTGGTTTAGGTTTGGAAGTATCCCTGCACTGGAGTAATGGGGAAGAGAAGATGGTCTTATTCTTGTTGAGGAGTAGTGTTTTAAAAGTCCATGAAATTGGACTTTTGAAAAATGAAAGATCAGGAGAATCAGAAATTGCTGGTAGCAATTATATAGGAAAGGAGACCAATTAAGGAAAGTTTCATCAAGCAAAGCTAGTATTCAGTGAGTTTCAGACACACTCAAACACCCCACACACAAACCTATTTTCTTGGCTTCTTTTCTAAAAATGAGTATTTTGTATGTCTACTTGAGTCTGTAGATGAGACTAAGTTCATAATTTATAACTTTACTTGCTTTTAGCACAGTGTTGATTGTTTCTGCATTTTCAATGTCAGCCTTTTCCCTATTTCTCACAAGCTGGCAGATGTTGAGACATGTTAAATTTTTTATACCTCAACAGCCATGCATCTGATAAAGTAGACTTAAATCTACGAAAGTTCATGCTACCAACTTCCTTCTCTCAGTTAGTCTCAAAGGTGCTATAATATCCCTTTGCAGTTTGTAGCTCTGTTTGCAACACACTTTTAAAATACTTAGAAGTAAAACAGTTAATAAATGTAAAACTATTGGGTCTGAGTAAACTCAACTTTCAAATTTAATGTACTGTACCCAAATATGATTGTTCCATGAGCAAATCAAGTTACAAAGGCACTTAGAAAGAGCTAATAATAAGCTTTCATGTGTAACCTTCTGCTAAGTGATTTTTCCAAGCACATGATATGTTTGAATAATTCTAAGAATGTGTAAAAGGATCTACATTGCTAAGAATTAAAGTGGACAAATGCTCTTAATGAGATGAGTTGAGGTAAGAGGATGGATGAGTATGCTTTCTTGACTACATACTCTGAGAAGAGTTCAGAAATAAACTTTTTATAAAAACAGTGAGTAAAACTTGTATTTCAGAATATAACAAAACTGTCTTTAGTGAACCTCGAGAAAGAAATATTGATAAGATTTTCTAGCTTGTTGGTGATGAATTGCTTAATGATTTTTGAGAGGATAAATAACGTTGAAGTACAATAAAAGCGCTGTCCTAATCACACCTAGGAGTAAATTTCATTGAACACAAAGGAACTTATTTCTGAGTAGGAATGTATAGGATTGAACTGTAAATATTTACAACATTAAATACAGTATTTAAAAGTTTAAACTTTGGCAGATGATGTGAATACAAAATAGATTAGCTGTAATTTCCTTTTAAATGACATTAAAATAATAAAAGAATTAGGAATTGACAATTGTTGTTTTGCTGTGTTTGTTTCTCTTCCACTTCTTCATTTTGTGACCTCATGGCTATCTATTGTTTTGAATTGTAGCCTTTGTTATTAAAGGGAGGTCTAACAAAAGCTAATTTCCTATTGTTAAAGTTTAGTTTGGCAAAAAGATTCTGTCTAGCTTAGAAAAAAGAGGGGGGGGGGCAAAGGAAGACATGCATGAGGTATATACATTTAGGCATTTATTGTGGTGAAAGTGGACAGGAGGATGTTTTTCTCAGACTCTTTTATCATACTAGAAACGAATCCTGAACTGGAGTGTGGGGGCAGTTATGAAAAAGAAAAATGAGTTTCTTTATACAAGGTATACATTTGCTCCGGTGTAGATAAATTCCTGGAACTCAGGGAAGGGCCTAAATACCCTAAAGGCACCAGATCCCACCTGATCTTGGAAGCTAAGCAGGGTCATCCCTGACTCTGGATAGTACTTGGATGGGAGACTGTCAACAAATACCAGATGCTGTGGGCTATATTTCAGAGGAACCAACTAGCAAAACGACCTCAAGTATTCCTTGCCTAAGAAAACTATATGAAACTGACAGGTGATGTGAAGACACATACACAAAGCTGTAACTCCTGGTCAGTTTGGGTATGTACTCTTTTCAGTATCAGAGGCAGTGTGTCTCTTAATACAGCCTGCTGAGGTACATGGGTGTGTAAGTGCTCCTTCATTCATTTCTGGCTTCTGGGCATCCCATGCGGTATCTAGTGGGTCTTGTGAGAAAAAGAATGCTGGACAAGATATAACTTGGTCTGACCCAGCAGCACTCTTCTTATGTTTTATTGTTTCTCCATGATATCCCCCTCTATATTGAGAAGCAGGCTTTTTATATTCAGCACATTGGCTCCAGAGGTTCACTTGTTGTTGTTGTATGCCTTCAGGTTGTTTCCAACTTAAGGTGGATCTGTCACAGGATTTTCTTGGCACGTTTCTTCAGAGCAGATTTTCTATTGCCATCTTCTGAGGCTGAGAGAGTGTGACCTGCCCAAGGTCACCTAATAGGTTTACATGGCGGAGTCAGGATTCAAGCCCTGCTCTCCCAGTGTCCTAGTCCAATGCTAAAACCATTACACTACTCCAGAGGTGGACTAGCAGAGTAAATTCTGGCAGTGGTGCTGTTTTGGGAACTGTAGTACAAGATCTTAGGACCAGTGCATGGTGCAAGATACTAGGCAAAGATACTTTGTCAAAATGGAAACAGAACTTTTTATTTCAGTTCTCTCCTCTCATGGAAAGCTCACTGTACTCAGTCAAAAAATGCTCAGCTGTACTCAGAAGAGGCCTTTCAGTCATGACAGGCACCTCTGGATCGAATGCTTTGTCTGTGGATCTTTTTACAGGGAATGTCTAGAATTTATGTTTGCAGTGAATCAAGGTTTTGGGACTTTAAAAAAAACGAACAAAAATAAATTGTGCTAAACCTAGCTTTTTTTAAAAAAAAAAAATCTGATTTTAAATAGGGCATCAGATTTTATCTATCCTGATCTGAAAACATCAGTACACTTGTTTTGTGTTATCATGAAGCACACACTGCTATCTGATATTAATCACACAGTTGCCAATATCTTCAGGTTTTGCTTTCTTCTGATCTTGTTTATCATGTTGTTTCTCAGAACTGATGTTAAGGAGCCTGTATTATAATTGGGTATTATTTTTTCATGCCTCCTCGCACTCACCTTTTACGGACTTACTTTGTTTTCTCCTTTTGATCTCTTTGGTTCCAGTCAAGCCATATTCCTTTTGAAATCCTTCTTGAAATGGAAAGCTAGTTGAAAATGCAGTTAGCTCTAGTGTCGGATTGCCACTAAAGAAAATGGCGGCTGATTGAAAAACACATTTTCACACTTCTCAGACCATTTTCAGTGACTGAAATGCGTTCTATTCAGGTCATGTGTAGTTTGTGGTTATCTGGGATGGGAATTGTTATGAGGTAGCAACCATTGTGTGAATTAGTGGGGCACATTACATCGGGGATGAGGGCTTAGTGAGCTTCCACACATTGTTGAATTCCAGTTTCCATCAGCCCCAGCCAGCTGGGCCAGTAGTGAGGGATAGGAGTAACAATCAGTCAACATCAGAAGGGCTGTAGGTTTGAGTATTGAATTTAATAACTTCTGACTGATTCATGCAGTGTTGTCGCTAGGATCTAAATTCTTCTGATAAACTTGACTGGGAAGTCCCTCTTTGATTTCCTTAATAAATATGCCTAAGCTTGCAAGCTTTGGTCCATGCTAAGGGTTGCCACAAATGGGTATTTGGACTTATTTCTTTAAACAGCTGGATGCCTCCGATATGAAGGGGAGGCATGTCTAATGTTCACCTGAGGCTACAGAATTAAGTCCAGTGGATACTGACCTATATTACTCTGTGAAACAATGAATGTATGTGATAACCTTTCTTCTGTTTATATAAGAAAAGAGAGTCAAGAGCTTCTAGTCTTGCTGTGCGTCTTGTTTTCAGTGACACTCCATCTTCTGATTTACTCTTGAACCTATAGATAAAAGAGCTGTTGCCTGAATTCAGGGACTTATAACATGAGTATTTTAAACAGGGCCATTTGGAGTGATGAGGTATGCCACTGCATTTATATCCCAATCCTATCAGTGTTTTTTTTGTAAGTAAACCCTCACCAGTTTGGCATAGTGGTTTGAACATTGAACTATGACTCTGAAGACTAGAGTTCAATTCCCAGCTTGGCCATGAAACCTACCGGGTGACCTTGGGCAAGTTGCATGCTCTCAGCCTCAGGGGAAGGCAATAACAAACCTCTGCTGAAAAAATCTTGCCAAGAAAAGCCCATGGTAGGTTTACCTTGGGGTCACCATAAGTCAGAAACTACTTGAAGACTCACAACACACACACAAAACTTCACCAGGGAATTCAATGGCATTTCCCCCCCATCTAAGTGGACATAGGGCTGTGTACTTACCCTGGTGCATCTCTGCATTGACAGTGGGAAATTGACTGAGAAATTGTTAAGTGCTGCTTGCATTCACCAAGGCCTTAATCTGACAGAGTCTGAAAGGGCAGTTTTAAGATGTTGTCACCTTAAATTGGTCCCGTGTTCCTGGGCTGATTTGATGACGGAGCCTTCATGGTTCTGACTCTGCTTCTTACCTGATAAGAGTAGTTCAGGATTGTAAGCGTGTGGAGAGACATTTAAGAGATGTAATTACTTCAGAAACCAGGTCAGGATGTTGACAGGGTTGGGGGGCACCATTTTAAAAAGAACAGATATATCTTAGCTTTCTCAGAATTGCTGTTTAACTGACATGATGCTTTAGCAAAGTTTTTGGTGCTCTGCCATGCTTTCTGTAAAATCTTCCTGAAGGATTGACGGTCTTTCTTATTCCCTGTTTTTTATATAATATATTCACTATATGTGAATGTAATTTCCTAATGTTGCGTAGTGGTTTGGGTGTTGGACTACGACTCTGGAGATGGGTTTGATCCCCTGTTCAGCCATGACACTGGCTGAGTTGGGAAAGTTGCATGCTCTCAGCCTCGGGAAGGCAATGACAAACCTGTGAACAACTCTTGCCAATCAAACCCCATTATAAGTCTTGACTTTCCATTAATCGAAAATGACTTGGAAGGCACTCAACAACAACAGAGTTTACCTAGTTAGCCAGTATTTATAAATAATAATCGTAAATAAAACTTTTATTTCTATCCCACTTTTTGTTAAAAACAATCAAAGTGGCTTACAAGAGTTAAAATACATCCATATATACAAAATATCCCCCCTTAAAAGATAATTAAACGTATAGAATTTAAAATTACATAACAATTAAAACAAATAAAAGTGGCAGAGTCATAATATATATGTTGGAGGGGGGGCAATCACCACATGGCTGAGTAGTTTATCCTGGAAAGGCCTGCCGGAAGAGATCTGTCTTGATAGCTTTCTTGAAGCTGTCTAAGTTGTTGATTTGATGGATCTCGTCTGGCAAGCGTTCCACAGGCTGGGAGCACTTGCAGAAAAGACCCTCTGGGAAGTTGTGGTCAGTCTAGTTTTTATAGGTTGCAATAAATTCTTCCCAGAGGACCTGAGAGTACGGGATGGATTATATGAAAGTAGGCGATCCCTTCGATAGGTTCGGCCCAAGCCATGTAGGGCTTTAAAGGTAATAACCAACACCTTGTACTGTGCTCGAAAACTAATAGGCAGCCAGTGGAGTGACTTTAATATTGGTGTTATATGGTCACTCCTAGATGTTCCAGTGATCAACCTGGCCGCCATTTTCTGTACCAATTGAAGTTTTCATACTAGGCACAAGGGTAGCCCCATGTAGAGCGCATTGCAAAAGTCAAGTCTTGAAGTTACCAACGCATGTACTACAGTTTTTAGGTCATCCAATTGCAGGAAAGGACGCAGCTGGCGTATCAGCCCGCCCCATGTCTACGGATGATTTCTCCCAGTGGCTTCATATAAATGTTAAATGGCATCGGGGTCAGGATGGCACCCTGAGGGACGCCACAATTAAGCTCCATTTTTGAGGAGCAACTGTCCCCAAGCATCACCCTCTGGAACTTTCCCGAGAGGAAGGAACGGAACCACTGCAACGCAGTGCCTCCAGTTCCTAACTCAAGCATTCTGAGAGGATGTCATGACCTATTGTGTCAAATGCCACTGAGAGGTCTAGGAGAACCAACAAGGTCACGCTCCCTCTGTCGATGCCTAGACGAAGGTCATCAGTTAAGGCGACCATGGCAGTCTCCACCCCATATCCCGTCCTGAAGCCAATTTGAAATGGATCTAGATAATCAGCTTCATCCAAGACCACTTGGAGCTGAACAGCAACAGCCCTCTCGATCACCTTGCTCAAAAATGGCAGATGGGATACAGGTCTATAGTTTTTCATGTTCAGGGGGTCCAGGGAAGGCTTTTTCAGAAGAAATGACTGCTTCTTTTAAAGCAGATGGTACATTACCTTCCCTAAGGGATGCATTGATGACAAATCTAATAAGTGCCATTAAGGCATCACCCCTGTGGTTGGCCAGCCATGATGGGCAGGGATCGAGGGGGCATGTCGTTTTCCTCACCTTTCCAAGGATCTTGTCCACGCGATCAGTACTCACAAGTTCGAACTAATCCAGTCTAATCTCATAAACGGGTTGACTGAACACCTCATCAGTTGACTTTGCCTTAACATTGGCGTCCAAGTGGGCTCTTATCTGAGAGAGTTTACCTGCAAAGTAGTTGTTAAATGCGTCACAGCAGGCTGTTGTTGGGTTAAGTAGAGGGTTCTGGGCAGATGGCATCACCATCAGTTCCCTCACCACCCTAAACAGTTCTGCCGGACAAGACTTTGCAGATGCAATGCGGGCAGATGAGGAAGATCGCATTGCCTTTATTGCCTCTCTATAAGAAAAAAGAAATTTCTTATGACGAGTTCTCTCAGGAAGGAGTCCAGTTGAATGCCATTTGCGCTCTAGTCGTTGTCCCACCCACTTCATACTTTTCAACTCTCTGGTATTCCAGGGGCTTTCGATTCGGAGCAGATAGGAAAGGGCGCCTGGGAGCGATTGTGTCGGTAGCTCATAACATTGAGATGCCGAGCCTTTCTGTGGCTAGTCTTAATTATTTCTTTCTGTGGTTCTAGCCTTCCTTTTGACCTGAGTTGAATCCTTAAAGCAGCTTAGAACAAATAGAAGTGCTGAAGAATTTGTTCTGAGAAGAGGATTTGGTGTGGCATCTTTATCTGGCTGGAGTCTGATAATTCTTGATGTTTTAACTCCAGAGATTAACTGAATCAGTTGTTGTTGGATTTTCTTTATCAAAAATATTGGTATTATTTGGCCTGAAAATAACCTATGTGTTACAAAAAGAACAGACTTATAAAATTCAGTTATAAAAATAAAATCACCCATCCTAGTTTTTCATTTAAATGTTATTGGACATGTCAAGTTATGGTCAGAGCTTTAAAACATTAAATTACTTAACCTGACAAAGAAGAGGGGCTTGTGCAAGTTACCAAAGAAACTAGAATTATAATAAAGTGGCTGTGCTCAGACATCACAAGAAGCTAGAATTCTTTTTAATTCTACCTTGTTGCAGGCAAAGACACATATGTTTTATGCTGGCTAATTTCCTTCTGGCTAATTTTTCTTGCAGCACTATCAGCCAGACAAAGTACAGTTTGCTTATTCTGATATACCAACCATTCCCTAGTTTGTCTCTGCCTTATAGTAAACCAGATTATTAATCCTGTTTTGTTATGTGGTTTATTGTCTCTTTTCTTGGAAGGGAGGCAAGCAAGAGAGCCAGCTCCTGTCAAATTAACACTACAGTAAACAATCTACAGAGGGAAGATTTGATGTTTGTCTAAGTTACTCTGGTTGAAAACAGGAGACAGAACGTACTGGTACATTGCTTGTCCTCAATAAGCCAGAATTCATGTGGAGCCCTGGTTTATTGTGACATCCAGATGCAGCACCCACAAATTGTATTCAATGGCGAAGCTGATTGAGGTCAATGTGAATTGGTGAGAAGGTTTTGTTAACAGAAAGCCGGGATCTATGCAGTGGGCTCTTCTTATCAGAAAGCTTGCCATCTGCAGATTTGAACTTTTGCAGATGACAAACCCCTTTGTTTTTAATGGAGGTGTGTGCATGCA
The DNA here is from genome assembly GCF_019175285.1 of Sceloporus undulatus. NCBI lineage: Eukaryota > Metazoa > Chordata > Lepidosauria > Squamata > Phrynosomatidae > Sceloporus > Sceloporus undulatus. The sequence continues at coordinate 193,467,974 of NC_056522.1, read as the reverse complement.
GTTGTGCCACCATAGAAAATGGGAGGATTTGAGGTCACACGTTTTTGTGGGTACAAAGGAATGAATGTACAACGGTTCCAAATCCAGAGAACGCCAGAGGCTATGTTCTCAAGTTAATTTAATTTATTTTAAAAAGGATTTCACACTCACAAGCACACACTCTCACTCATGCACACAAGAACTAATGACACAAAGGTAGTAGGTAATAGTGAATTGCAGGGTGGCTAAAAGGAAATACTGTACCAAACTAGACCAATTTGCTAGTGTCTGGGCACATGTATATATAGCAAGTATCATGTCCTGAGGGCAGTGTTTCAGGAGTTGAAAGTCTTAGTGGCTTTCCCAGGGAGAAGAATGGAGTGCAATATGGAAGAAAATTTGGACAATCAATGTTAATGTCCTCAGACAAAAAGAATTCCATTTCCAGAAGGAAACTCTCTCTGTTTGATGTATGCAGACAGTCTCCAAGTCCAGCTCACCATCTATTCCAATCTTGAAAGATCCTTTCATGGCTAAGTGCCTTGGCCTGCTCCCATGCTGAACCATCTGGATGTCCCAGTATGGCATGGCTGTTTTCCTGAGCTAGGGAGCCCCTTTTGTCTGCTTGACAGCAGCCTCCCTATTTGATATTATTTGATCCCAAGGGTCACAGAGGGGTGACCAAGGGCTAGATTCTGGGTTATAGGAGTCTCCTTCTTTGGAAGTTTTTAAACAGAGGCTGAATGGCCATCTGTCAAGGGTGTCTTCCTGCACGGAAAGGGATTGGATGACCCTTGAGGTCTCTTCCAACTCTATGATTCTAGTCTGTGATTATGTGATTCCAATAGCGGGGATTGTGCAGATTGTGGCAGAAAATAATGATGATAACATGGAATTTATTTTTTTAAAGAACCCATTGCCTTAGCTTTGAAGGAAGTTCATCCCATCACATTGAATTGTCACATCCTTCCTTCTCAGATTGCTAATAAAGAGAAACGAATTTGGTGATTTGGATTCCTTAACTGTATAGATAACAACTGAAAGATTTGTGTCATTTGAAATATGAATGATGTTACAAATCTGTAGCGTTACATAAGGTTGAGCAGTTCTGATTACAATTTAGTAGTCATTTCCCAGATAGATATCAATTCGTCATAGCTCATTCCTTCCTATTTTGATAAGCACTTCCATAATTTCAGAATACCCTGAGTGTAGCAGAACCAGAGTCCATCAAGCTCACCACTCTGTCCTCTTTAGTGCCCCTGGAAAGCATACAAGCCCAACTCCTGTTCCTCACTCACTAAAAAGCCATTCAAATTACTACCCATTACCATCATATTGCATTGGAATGAATTTTAAAAGTACTTATATGTAGCAGTTCTAAATCTTATTGCCAGTCAACGCAATTGAGTGACCTTCAGTTCTCACTAAATGATCTCATGTTGCAGCAGGAGTTCATTTGGGAAGATTCCCACACACTTCATTTTCTGTTAACAGGAAATGTTTGCTTTTGCTCTTCTACCTTGACTGTGGTTCTGCCTTTCAAAATTGGTCTGGTAGGGCATAAATCTGTATCTTTCCTTTTAAAAAAAAATCTCCAAAGGTTTGGGCTCATTACTTTAACCAATCCCATATAGGCACCCACACTAAAACAACATTATCAGAGGTTTATGTATTTTTAGCATGTCAGAATCCCAAGAAACCCCATCCTGCTCCAGGGTAGACCTGTCAGATCTGTGAGCAGGATTCTTGTTGTGTCTGGCTTATAATCCTGAGAATCAGGTTTAAAATAATGTTTTCCTGGAGGGCAAATGTTAGGCTAGAATAGGTCTCTTACCTCTGTGTACATCAACCTGTATTACCCGTTGCTTCCAGGCTTCCATTAACTCTCCATGGGAACCTAGAGGATTCTCATAACTCATTTTTATGACTCAAGAAAAGCTTACTTAACAGAAACTGCCTAGGCACTTTCAATCTAGAGTAACCTACATCAACAGGATATCCTTGATCTGAAACACAGGAAACATACAGAATACTAAGTGAGAGAAAGACAAATATGAGATTTAACAGTCACTATGACATTATTTGGTTCTAATCATAACTTTTATCAGACTTTCAAGTGTGAGTAAAAAGGTCATGTCTTACCTTTTTCATTCAGTTTCTTTGTTCTTCTTTGGGTGCTACTTTAGAGTAAGTTTCTTCACCAAAACCAGCTTTCTAGAAACCATGAAGTTGTCATGCAGCTGGTCAGATTGAATTGTGCGTATGTGTGTATGCGTTCAAGTCGCCTGCCAAATTAGGGCAACCCCATGAATTTAATTAAAATTAAAATTAAAAATCCTGTGGGCCTCCCTCCTCTTTCGTGGCCAAGAGGAAGGGCTTTGGGGCTTTTAGCCTGTGTTTTTTATTATTGTTTATATGTGATGTATTTTGGATTTTATTGTATGTATTGTTGTTTTAAATTTTATACTGTAAGCCGCCCTGATCGAAGGAAGGTGCGGGATATAAATAAAAACATTATTATTATTATTATTATTATTATTATTATTATTATTATTATTATTATTATTATTATTAATAGTGTTTTCTTAGGTAATGCATACTTAGAGGTGGCTTTGCCAGTTCCTTCCTCTGAAATATAGGCCTGATACAGACAGGCCAAAATAAAGCTGCTTCGAGTCACTTTGGAGGTATGGTGTTTCAATGATGCATGCATCCTAAGAGTCCAGAAGCTGCACCAAAGCCACGCTCCAATCCTAAGGGCCATAGTTACATGAGGGCAAATGAAATTTCCAGGCAATGTTTATCTCACTTTGAACAGTTTTGTTTTCTGTCAGGTATTATCATGTAGCTCAAAACATTTGCTTGAATGATCTCATATTTGGGGGGGGGGGCTCCAGTTTTCTGCCCTTGCCCCTGTGCCCCTCACATCAGTTCTAAAGGACACTTGGAGCATATTTGGGGACTATAGCCAGGGAGAACAAGGAGGATGGGTTAAGAAGTCTCCCTCTTGCTGACTCTCTCTCCCCACCCAAAAGCCATCTCTGTAAAGCAGGAGTGGGCAACTGCAGGAGGGCAGGGACCCATTTTCCGCAGACCCATTTCCCCTCAGCAAGTCCAAATACAGTTAGCCCTCCACATTTGCAGCTTTGACTTTTTAAGAATTTGGTTATTTGCAGATTTGATTCATATGTTCTCGCTAGGAATCACTAGGTCCTCCAGCATGATTCTGTGGTCAATGTCCACCATAAGTTAACTATAGAGTTGTGCTGGAAGGCCTAGAAATTCTTCAACTGAACACTTCTAGGCATTTGTATGTCCCTTTAGCATTATTCTGTGATCAACTTCTGGTGGAAGGCGACCATAGAGTTATGCTGGAGGACTTGGATATTCCTGGAGAGGTGTTCTCTCAGAGGAAAACAAAATAGTGTTGTTTTATTATTATTTGCACTTTTCCCACTTTCACAAGGATCTTGCACCTTAACTCTGCTAATGTAAAGGACCCACTGTACCTCCATACCCCTCGGCAACCCTCAAAATGGCAATATCACTTCCTATTGCTATTTTCAGTGGGAATACAGAGGGAAATGGAGGTAGAGGTGCTTGATGGGGTGGGGTTATTTTTTGCATGCTTTCATGAATTTAATAGTGGTTTTCTGCATAATTTGGGGGCAAAAATTGCCTGAACCAGTTTTGAGGAGCTTTGGGGGATTGGTAGGAAGGTTCAGGGCCACACATTGGGGCTTAGGGTTGCATTTAGCCTGCAAGACACACTGTGCCCGCCTTTGCTGTAAAGAATTGTGTGTTTCCTGTGAAGCCACTTTCTTTCGGAGACCATTTTGCTTTTAGTTGGCATGAAAACCACAACCAGAAAGGATTTCAGACAGATTTAAAAATACATTGGTGAGTGAAGCATGGCAGGAAGCATGAGGTGGTGGGGCATGGAGAGTTTGTCAGGAGTTGAATGCTTTGGCCTTTTATACCCATGTCTTTGAAAAAGCAACTAAACAGTAAGAACAGGCTCATAGGAGGAATATGTTTGTAAGATGCTTTATTTCAGCTCTTTGAACTATACCCAGTGGTTTATCAATCAATCACAGAATCAGAGTTGAAAGAGACAACAAGGGCCATCCAATCCAACCCCTGCCATGCAGGAATTCCAATCAAAGCACACATACACACATCATGAATAGGCATGTCATAAACAGGGCTGTCTATGGGAATCAGCCAGCAGGCCCCTTTGAGTTTCCAGTTGGACAGAGGAGCCTGAGGGTGGAGGTCATATGGCTCTTGATATGTGTATGATCCCCACCACCACTACTATACTCTTTACTATCTTGGGTATAGATGCTCCTGATTCTTCCTCCCACAGATGCAGCTCAGTCCAGTTCTACCTATTGTTGATCTTGTCCAGCTCCTTTGTCCTTGTAGCATTTGCAGAAGGAAGGAAGGGGGGGGGGAACTTTGGTGTATAGACAAAGGAATAGTATTTGCTGCTGACCTGTGTGAGGAAAGGAATTTGTACATGTGGTCATGCAGTAAGATGTGCCATGCTCCAGATGGGTCCAGTCTGTTCCCTGCCCTCTCACTGAGCCAGGGATAGACCATGACTGCAATCAGTCAGAAAAGTTTGTTGCAGTCACAATGTGGGCAGATTTCCATGCTCCCCAAATGTGATGTCTGTACCAGAGAAAAGGTACAGTCTAAAATTAGGGATGCATGACTACATTTCCAAGTATAGTCTTAGTTCTGCTGTATGTGATAGTCACATGAAAGTGATCATGAGCTACTGGAAAGGATTAGGATCATACTTGAGTCAGGGGTAAAATCTTGAGAAAGAAATTCTTGGTGACCCTTAGAACATTTGCAGATGGGGTGCTTTGCATTTTGGGTCTTGGTAAGGAAATGTTTGGTAACACTTTGAACAGTATAGATGGGATGGTCTGCATTTTGAGGGTTTGCATGAGTCTTTGGCCCTATTTGTTTCAATCCTCTCTTCAGAATACCTGTATATTTACTATGTTGTTATCAGAAAAACGTTTCAGATTGTGTTTGTGCATCTTAGCTACCCCATGTGCAGCTGTGAGTCTACTACTCTTGTTTTCTATTTTTCTGTTAACTCAGTGTTTTATCCTTAGGCCCTTTCTAATTCCAGTCTTGCAGTGGGTGCCTCTCAGCCAATGGGACAGCAGGGCTGGCAAATAATTTATGTTCCCTACTCTTGGAATGATCTCCTTCTGTCTGCTTTGTAGAGAAGAACATGTTGTTCAAAAGGAGAGTTTTTTAATAAAAATATTTCTGATATTTCATCTCAGTCTGTGTCAGTTCACACCAAAGCAATGCAGCCATTTGATGTTTAACTTCTGCCATATTCACAAAGAACTCATTTAACTCACTCACAGAGTTTGTGTGCCTAGATGGAGAAGGTAATGTCCCTGATATTTATTTGTATATTTTTATCTCACCTTTCTCCCAAAAAGGGACCTAAGGCGGCTCACAACATGATACATTAAATGGCCCCAGCAAAGCATTTTCTGGGTAGTTTTAAGCTGCCTTTGAAACCGACACTGACTCTAAGACCCATCAAAGAAAAAGGTAGACTTCCTACTGCAACTTAAATCTGGATTATCTTGGTCCACCTGCTAGTGAGAAAATATTAATGACTCAGAAAAACAAGGCACTGAGGCAAGCTGTATTCAGCAACTTGCCTGGTAGCCATAACTGGTCAGGAATACCATGCATTACCATGTGTGGGGGTCTGCTCCTCGCTTGAGTGCTCATTCAGCATCTTCTCATATCTAAGTGCATGGCAGCATTTGCTGGCAAAATGAGGCGAAATCACCCTGCCCTTCCTCCACCGGGCAAAGCTCTATCAAAGGCTTCTCAACAACTAGCGTTTACCAAGAGGCTGAAAGCTAACATTTCTGCAAGGGGAGAAGAGAGAGAATGGGGCTTCTCATCCACAGGTAGAATGGAGACATTATTTAAAAAAAAACAAAAAACCTTTCCTTCTAGTGTTTTTTGCAATCTGGAGCAAACTTGTAGGTTAGATTTGTCATCTAATTAAGCCTTTTTTCCTCTATCACACCAAGTGAACTCTTTGATAGAGAGTAGAGAGAACGATGAAACTGGAAATGTACATTCATCATTCACAAGCATTACAATACCCAGTCAGATTTATCATCATGCTTTTGTTTTGTTCCATTCTGTCCTCCCAGTAAGCCTGTGAAAATTGGTTAGCCTGTGTTTTGTATAGAATGAATGGAGTCCCTAATTCATAGCATTCCCTGAGGTCTTGAATGTTCTCCAGTTTGCTACACACCCATCTTGTGAACATGGAGGTAGGCTTTGCTCTTTTCCAGAAGTAAGCTGCATGCAGGCACACTCCCCTCATTACAATGAATGGGTCGTTCTGCGTTGGCCAAAGGAATTCCATGTGTACACTTGAGCTCATGAACCTGTGGTTGGGCTGGGCCATTGGGTTAAAAACCATGAGTGCATCCAGTATGATTTATCACTGCATTTGGGAAAAGAGAAGTTCCTCCAAGAGGAATTTACACATTACTGTGTAATGCACATGAGCACACCTTTTGTAGAGGTTAGATTGCTGGGTTTAAATGGAGAAACTGCACATTCTAATCTCCATTTGACTTTATGGTTTGTTAGATGACAGTGAAAAAGTTATTAAATGCCAGCTAATTCTTATTTGCAGGCTTGTTGTGAGGTTGTGGCTCTGTGGAGCTCCTGGGGCAGGGCAAGATTGGGAATAAATTAAGTAACTGGATGTTATTCTGGTTGATGTCTCCTTGTGTTCTTCATGAACTCCCTGGAATTTCCATGAGGCTCAATCTCTGGGGTCATGTAGAGGTTGTTGAATATTTTTGCATTTATTTTTTCACGTGGGTATTTTTCCCTATTTGAGCATAAGACAGAAAAGGGCATAATTTAAAAAAAATCATTGCATGTTTTGAAGAACCTTTTTCCTCTGATTTTTTTTTTTTTAAGAATCTCTGTTAAGGCTATAAAAACCACGAACATGTAACCATTTTGAAAATGATACTGACTTCTTCACTTGAACAAATTCTAGCTTCTTTCAAATTGATGCATGGAACCTGAGTAAGGTTAGTGGAACATCCGTCTAGATTACTAAAAATGGAAGAGGTACATTTTGTGGGCATACGTTTAAAAAATAGAGGCTCTGAAAACAGTTTTGTGCAATGTTCTGATTGGGAGCATACACTTTCTGTAGTATGTATACTTGTCTTCTGTTGGTTAAATGTATGCTTTAACCAAAAGAAGAGAGAGAGAGAGAGAGATGTAAAAATCCTAATTTGTGCATAATGAAATAATTATGCTACCCTGGGGCTTATAACTGCGGCAGTGTTCTAATGAATGGGCATTTATTAGAAAAGCTATGACTCACTTTCACTTTCTACTTTTACAGAAAATTCCTTTGATTCTGAGACCTTTTAATTAAATAAAATTTGAGGGTTTCCCCTCTCCTCCTCTTGTAATTAGGGTTTTTATTAGAACCTCAGCACATGGATATCAAAGAAATTGTCGACTAACTGATTTACAGTAAGGAGTCTTCAGGTGTTGATTGCTTTGCCATAATTAAGGTGAATGGCTTTTGAGTATATGTTTCCAGTTCCTTATACAGTACCTGTTTCTTCAGAAGTTGCATGTAGATTCCATAGGGATAGTTTTGTTAAATTGTTGTTCCAAGGATGCAGCTAGGATTCAAAAGCATAGCCGTATTAGTCTGGGATATCAGTATGCAAAGGAATCTTGTAATAACTTTGAGACTAACAAAGACGCAGCTGAGAGCCTTGTTGCACCACGGCAAGATTGCATTCTGTTTGGCAAAGTATATTATAAATCATAAATGACTATCTTTCTCATCTAAATTTATCAACAGTGGATGGTAAGAGAAATTCTTTATTTAGTTTTGATATTAAAGGTTTGGTCTTGCCAAGTTCATGCAACTATGAAGATGTGTTTGCTAGGGATAAAATGGAATGACCCTAAGATAACATAACAGCTAAATATTTTCTTTTCTTTTGTTGCAGAAAATAGAAATGACGGTACATATGCACACACAGTTTTGCCTCATATGTTTGCTGACATTTGTATTTCACCAATGCCACCATTGCCATGGCCATGGTGCTGAAAAAGGCCAAAGTAACAACCACCATAGTGATCAGGTCTCAAACATGCCGTATCTCCAGAATGGAAGGACAGAACCTGCACCTAGTAAGGAAGCTGAGGAGGAACAGAAATATTATATTGAAAAACTCTTTGAGTGTTATGGTGAAAATGGGAGATTGCATTTTTGGGGTCTGGAGAAATTGCTGATGAACCTTGGGCTTGGCGAAGTCAAAGTAGTGGAAATAAATCATGAGGACATTGGTCACGATCATGTTTCTCACTTAGATCTAATAGAGGTACAAGAAGGAAAGCATTCTCATTCCCATAGCCATCCCCATCCCCATAGTCACTCAGGCTCAGAAAACCAGACTCTGAATGAAGGGCCTACCAAAAGAAACCAGAAGTGTGACCCTGAAAAAGAAGTAACAGAGCCATCTCTGAAACCTGGTGGAAAACACACCCATGGCCATAATGGCCACCATAGGCACCGCCAGCGCTGCCACTGCCACCACCCACACCATCACCCGGGCCATAATGGTAGCCATCATTCTCATAATGATTCTATTAGTGCCAGCGATCATGGGGAACCAAGTCACGAGCCTTCAACAGAAACCAACACTACTCAAGAACACTGTGAAATAAAACCATGCAAGGAAAAGAAGAGGCGGAGAGACAAGAAGAAGAACAGTGAGACCGCTGTTGAAGCCATGCAAGATTTTACTCCTGAACATGACTCCAATGAGCAATACAAACACAATCGTGTTCAAAAAGAAGACCACGTGCATGAAGGACCTTTGTCACGTGTGCGGTTTCATGATAATGACCATTCACCCACTCGTGGGCAGCAAGATTCAAATCCTGCCAGTGGAGCCAGCTATCGGCATGCTAGCAAGCGTGAAGCCCCTCATAATCACAATGGCATGAAGAAGCATGTTCATAAGGACCATAACAAAAATGAAGATTATCACGAAGAGGTAAGTGCAAGGCTTGTCTTCCAGATGTAAGGTCGTGTATGTGTATATATGTCTAAAAATAAAATGAAGGCAGTGTGGTGTAGTAGTTTGAGTGTTGGATTGTGACTCTGGAGACCAGGGTTTGTGTCCCCACTCGGCCATGGAAACCCACTGGGTGACTTTGGGCAAGTCACACTGTCTCAGCTTCAGAGGGTAAGGCAAAGGCACCCCCCCCCCAATAACTCTTGTGAAGAAAACCCATGATAGTGTCTCCTTAGAGTTGTCATATGTCAGAAACAACTTAAAGGCAAAAAAAACAACAAAGCTAAAAGCTGTGACTGTGGCAGGGCTGACATTCTTAGCCTGAAAAGAGACCTATGTCTTGGATTATCCATAGTAGCAAGAATTAATTCCGAGGAAACCAAAACAGGAGATATGTATTCGAGCTACCTATTGCACATGCTGTTGGACATAGGTAACAAACTGTATTGAGATAGCAAGGATTCTCCTTTTGTTCAATTATTTGAACAGGTCTTCTGATATGGCATCTGATCATTAGATGAAAATTCCCATTTTTTGTCAGTCTGACAGTCATAATAGCATTTCTTTACCTTCTTATTGGTAAGTCAGGCAGACTGCAATTTGTTACCATTGCATGTCTTCAAGTTAGCCATCCTGCCATATGGGTTTTTTTTGGTAATATTTGTTCAGAGGAAGTTTGCCATTGCCTTCCTTTTAGGAGAAGAGAGTGCGACTTGTTCAAGATCATCTAGTGATTTTCCATGGCTGAGTAGGACTCAGAGACTGCTCACGTTCCTGGTCCGACACTCAAACCACTACACCATAATGACCCTCTGAGGCTGAAATACTCATTGCTAAATTCTCAGTTTGTAATATTGTCAGATGAAATGTCTTGTCCGTTGAAGTGATTTAGTATTTACTCTTCAGAGACCCAGACTATACTTCTGTGGATGCTCAAGTTCCACTATATACAGTGGCATAGTAAATTGGTGTGCCTTATATAAAATGGCAAAATCAAAGTTAGCTTTTTAGAATTTTTTTTAAAATATATTTTCAAGTCATGGATGGTTAAATCCATGGGTTCAGAATCTGTGGCTACAGAAGGCTGGTCGCACTGACATAATTTCTGAATTTTAAGTTTGAGGTTTAAAATGTTTATTAGATGAAACAAGGAAATCCTGCCAGTGGAGCCAGCTATCGCTCTCCCCAAAGGTTTCTTTGATTTTTCTCCTTTCCCTTTTCTTCATTAAATTGTGTTTCTTTCTTTGAGTAGCTTTTTCTTCCTTTTGTGCAAGTATAAGTTAGATTCTTCTCCAGTACTTGAGCATTTCTTCTGCCAGTTTAACTCTTAACCTTGTTTGGACATGTGAAGTTAGTGTCAATTGAGGGAGAGAACATGACTGCACTAATTCTCAGTATTTGCTCCATCCTGTTCCTGTTTCCCTTCATGCACTTCATTTGAAGGAGATCTGAAGTTGGGAGTTGTTGCTACACACACAAGCAATACTTATAATTCAGAAGCCTAATGATGACAGGATTTTAAATTGTGCAATGTGCCCACAGATGTTACTCAGGCTCCTTGGTTTCACTGCAGGCTGCATACAGCCCCTGAACCACACTTTTCCAACCCAAGGCTCCACCTGGTGATCCCAGCCCATCCCCACTAAAGAAATTTTTTCAGCAGTTTTCAAAATTCAAAAAGCGAGCCATGTTAGTCTGTAAAATCAGCATGCAAAGGGATCTTGTAGCACCTTTGAGACTGAGAGAATGAAGCTACCATGTGCTTTTGTTGTCTTGAGTCTAGTGAGACTGAGGAAGTAGACTGAAGTCTACAAAAGTTCATGCTACCAGCTTCTTTCTTTCAGGTCCAAAGCACGCTGCAGAAATAATCCAGTTTGGGACCACTTTAACTGATTTGGCTCAATGCTAGGGAATTCTGGAAACTGTAGTTTTGTGAGACATTTAGCCTTCTCTGTTGGAGAGCTCTGGTGCCACAATAAACTACAATTCCTATGATTTCCTAGCATTGAGCCAAGGCAGTTAAAGTGGTCTCAAACTGAATCATTTTTGCAGTGTGTTTTGGACCAAGGTTAGTCAGATCCCTTTGCATGCAGCAATTTTCAATTAAAAAAATCAATAAAAGTGATGTTACACTTGAAAAAACTAACTTGAATGGCAAAATAGCCTGTATGTGCACCAGTTTAGGTTTGTCATCCCCTGGAACTCTTAAACTGCTTGGGGTGGGAATTCTCTAAAACAAAAAATGGCCAGAAACCTACCAAAATGGCTACCAGAAGTGTTGCAATAGACTGAAAATTGGCCCCTACACACACACACACCATGCAGTTGCTAACCCTTCCTGTAGACCTTTTGCAGTCCATGGGGAGTACCAGGACCAATTGCACCATTCTAACCATGAGTATCCACATCAAGCTTTAAATGTTGTTTATGCTTTTGCTTTTGAATGAAACTGCTGCTGTCGCCTGTTTAATTTTCTTCTCCTTAACTTATTTGCAGTGCTTAAATGTCACCCAGCTGCTAAGGCATTATGGCCTTCGCCCCAGTTCTCCCATTTCTCCAAGCTTGTTTACATACCTGTGTCCTGCATTGCTCTATCAGATTGACAGGAGACTTTGTATTGAGTATTTTGAGGATTTATTGATTGAAGACTTGAATAAAGGCAAAAATGCATCACTTGGGAGTGTGAATAAAACAGGTGCATCAGGTAAGAAGTGTAATAAGTGTGCTGTCAAAGAAATGACTGGAAATCCCATGTGTTTGTCTTTACTGTTAATGATGTTTTCTGTTTCTAAGGGGCAAAGCAAACCATCTAGAAACGCTGGCATCGGAGTGGAGTGGGGTGTGGCGACTGCATGCCGCACACCCCAACTCCGCCCAATGCTGGCATCACGCCGATGCCCAACCGCACAGCGTGGGGACGGCAAGCACACCTTTTTGCTGGCACTAAAAGGAGTGGCATTTTGCCGCTCTTTTTAGTGCCAGCAAAGCACTGGATCAGGACCATAGCATGCTGTTGCCACAGCCCTGATCTGGTGAGGAAAGGGGCAGCAAGACACCACTCCAAAGGGGTGGTCTGTTTTGCCACCTAAGTCAACGTGAAGTGCAGATTTCCTTTTTAGCTTTGCGTGCCCAATGTTTACAATGAGCTCTGAAGATCGGCCTGGCCATCTAAAGTAACAGAAGCCACCTATTTGCTACTGTTACTGGAGAGGTTGTTGTGTGCCCCAAACAACAGGAATAGCAAAGTGTGGCCTCTGGACCCAACTGTTGCAATCCCTGAAGCCACCCAGCAGTCTCCCAAAGCCCCTCAGCCAACCAGTTTGAGGAAAATAGTCACAATCTTCAGATGTTTTATGCCCTCAAACCACATGGCATGTGCGAAAGTACCCTCAGCCTCACACAGAGCAACCCCCAGAACTGACTTGATGGTAGTTAATGATAGCATGAAGCTGGCAGCCTTCTCCTCATTCATTAGAGTCTGTCTCAAAATGGCAGCAATGTCAGTTCTGATCATAATTTTGGCAGGTACTTGGATGACATTAGAAGTACTTGGGAGCACTGTCTGGGGCAGGCGCAGCCCATTGGGTGGGTCTTGGAGGATGTGAAATCAGCCCCTTGCCTCCATGCAGTTGCCCACCTCACCATAGAGCTACAGTTATTCTCATACTTGGCCTTGCTCACAAAGGATCCTTTTTTGCGGGGGATCTGTTCTGGACCCCCCTGGCGTGAAAACTGAAATCTGCCGATATTCAAGCCCTGTTGGCTTGAATGGCAGTGCGGCCCCGTAGGCGCATGCCCTATTTTTAGTCCCTTCGTTTGCCCCTCGCAAGTAAGTGAGGGACACAGATCCGAAGTCTGCACAAACTGCATGTATTTTAAATATATTTTCAAGCCATGGATGCTTGAATTCATGGATAAAAATTCTGTGGATATGGAGGACTGACTGTAGAATACAGGCTTAGTCTATTTAAAAGCAGTACAGGTTGAGTATCCCTTATCTGGAAACCCAGATAATATTCTAAAATCCACATTGTCCACATGGAAAGCTGAGATACTGACACCTTTGCTTCAATGTACAGAAACTTTTTTCATGCACAACATTATTAAAAATACTGTGTATAAAGTACCTTCTGGCTATGTGTATAAGGTATATGTGAAAAATAATTCATGTTTAGATTTGGATCCCATCACCAAGATAACTCATTATGTATACAAGTATGCAAATATTTCAAAATCCAGGGCTGGGGGCAGATAGTGAACACACACACACACAACCCCAAAGCAGTTTACTTTAGAGCAGTGATTCCCAAACTTTAGTCCTCCAGATGTTTTGTTCAACTCCCAGAAGCCCCAGCCAGCTTGGCCAACACTCAGGAGTCCAAAACATCTAGAGGACCAAAGTTTGGGAACCACTGCTCTAGAGAGTTTTTAGTTGGAAGCTCTTACTTACAAGGATCTTCCATGATGTGTTCAGTAGATAATATGTTTCTGCAGGTAATAATCCTCTCCCCACCCCTTTGTGGAATCAGAGGGTGGTAGTGACAGAGAAGGTGGATTTCTCCATTAGATGTTCCTTGCGGCATAGGTACATATCTTGAAGCAGTCTTTTCATTATTGACATGATATAATCAGTGTAGATAGAAATGAGCCATTGACACATTCTGAGGAACCCAGGAAAGTGGGAGTGCAATGTGTGAACTGCACAAGATTTCCAGTGTATTCCAGACAGAATCATCAGGTGGAAAGGCCAACTTCTGTGTTTGTGGAGGGTGCTTTGAATGTGTCAGGTGGTTTGCTAGATAATGGGAAAGCTATGCAATTGTAGGAGAAACATTGCATTAAAAAAAAGACATTTTATTCTCAGTTGTTTTATCATATGATTATCCACAGATTTCTGTGAAACTGCTGGATGATGCACTTAATGGCATTTTGTTTCTAAAGCCGGTACAATTGCAATAATCTTAGAAAAGCTAGGAGGGAATTGCCCTTAGTTTGAAAATAATGGTCTAGCTAATGGTGTATATTGATTAGTCATTTTACAGGCATTTATTAGCATTGTCAGAAATAAAGCACAAATTGAGTATGTTCTGATATATGTTCATACTTGTCTAAAAGGATGCCCTGGTGGTAATTATTTTTAATGATTGTGGCATCATTAAGAAAGGTTAACTTGTTGTATATAAATCTCCCATAGTGACACAGCTACTACCTCATTAACTGTGTTCAAAGATTTGATAATACCAAATACTCTATATATGCTGCATATGGTAGCAAATTGTTTGTTTCTCTGGGTAGTCTTGTTTTAGTGAGAGTTGGCCTTAGTTTAATTGCCAGGAGAGTTTATGAAAAAGCTGCTAAGCATTTTCTGCCAATTAAAATGTTGAAACTGTGTGTGCATGCTAAAGACGCACGCACGCGCATGCACATCCCCAAAACCCTCTCATCACGCATATGCCTTTGAACCAAGTTAATTAGAAAGTTTCCACAGATGAGCGCTTCTTTTTAAAGAAAGCATTTTTCTGTCTCGATAATGAGGGAGGGAATTGATGAATAAGTATCTTGAAGACCTTCAAAGTTTTAAGCGACCCAATTTTGAAAAATAAGTGGAATTTGTGGCAGACATATTGGTACAATTTGAGATAGTTGATAGCATTTCTTAGAACAAATAAAATCATGCCAGTTTATAGCAGTGATCTGGAAGCAGCCTGCTTTATCACCTCGTCCCGTACTGTGCTTACAGAATGATCTGTGTGGCAAACTGGAATAACTGTTATATTTTCTAGCCTTCTAAAAAAACAGCTCTGTTAATTAATGAATTAGTATTGATGGTAATCGTCATGATCTACCTAGCAGGAAGGCTGTCCCTTGAATATGAAAATATTGCCATAAAGATGGTATGCAGCTGACTGAATAGGAAAATAAAAGCCCAAAGATCCTATTCTAGTTCTCAGTTGGCTTTGCTTCATAGCAATATCCTTTGATACACTTCCTCTCTCTTTCCTCTACTCTCTTGTCTGTTGCCTCATTGATGTGATATCCACACATCTTTCATTAACGTCTCAGTGTTACCTTCTTTTCCCCTGTCTTTGCTTCCATCCCTTTTTCAAGACCTTCAATGACCAAAATCCTGTTGGGTCCACCTGCATAGTCACAGCAGTGATTGGTGGGAAATCAAAAAGATAGCCAGGAAAAGCATGAGGCGGGGGAAGAAGAAGATGGCAGCAGCGAAGGGAGGAGAAGGCTGCCAGCTCCATACTATTGTTGATTGCCATCAAGTCAGCTTTGACTTACAGCAACCCTATGAATGAGAGAACTCCAAGTCACCCTATCCTCAACAGCCCAGCTCAGGGTTTGCAGACTCAAGGAAGCCAGAGCAGCCTTGCTTGAGTCTGTCCATCTGGAATGCAATCTCCTTCTTTTCCTCCTGCCTTCTACCTTACCAAACATTACTGTATTTTCTAGCCTTGTGATGTGGTCAAAGTACGGCAGTCTAAGTTTAGTGTGCCTTTTTCCCAAATGCCTGGCTTTCAAGGAGGGTGAGAAACCATCAAGCCAAGGAACTAGAACTAACAGGGGCAATTGACTGTCCTGTCCATGTCAGCTCTCGCATAGTTCCTTGGGTAACACATGGGTCAGTGGATTCTGGATCCAGTATCCCTTGAATTGGCCCCTTCTTTTTCCATAACCCGTTTCCTAGCTTGTGTGTTTTATGCAACATATTTCTTGGCAGCTTTAGGGACACATGAGTCTTCTGTTCAAATACAATAGTCTAAAGACATTTTTATATTCCTGTCTTAATGACAGTGTTGTTGAATACGCAGGACCCTTCACAGCTCCAGAACTGGCCTTTGGGGATTTAAATTAAACTAAGATGCCAGCTATTCATCTGCCAGTGTATTGATCAAGGACTAAATACCCCCACATCAGTTGTGGATCCCAAGAAAAAGGGCAGTTGAAGAGGAAGTGGGTTCTTTCCTGGGTAAAAATGTGCACCCCAAAGATACATTATTTTCTGTGTCTGCCAGCCTGCTTCTCAAGAGCCAGCATGGCTTAGTGGGTTGAGTGCTGGACTGCAACTCTGGAGACCAGGGTTCACTTCCCAGCTTGGCCATGAAACCTAATACTGGGTAACCTTGGGCAAATCACATGCTTTCAGCCTAGGAGACGGCAATGGCCAACCTCCTGAACAACTCTTGTCAAGAAACCCCATGATGGATTCAGTTTAGAATTGCCATAGATCTGTAACAATTTGAAGGCACACAACAACAGCCCACTTCTCACTCTGCTTTTTGGTGATATTTTTTCTACTTAAACCATTTTGAAGGAAATGGGATGTTGCAGACTCTGGTAAATGCCCAGTTAGATCACTAAATTAAAGGCCATTACTTATCTGACTAAGCTGCAGATGGACTAGAAACTACTCTGGTTCTTTATGCAGAGGCCTGTGTGAACACACCATATTTTTTAGTAGCTTCTGCCCAGAGCAGTTTGCCCCTTATATTTTAGGTATAAGAATTATCACATGCTTGGAGCGAAGTTATATGCTATGTCAGGAGAAAGAGCCTCTTTCCACCTGTAACATGTGTAGTTATGCATTGTGTATTTCACAGCCGGAAGAAGAAGTTGACATAGAAACATACCATTTTTGGTAGCATCCCCACAAGTTTTACCCTGAATATGCCAGGTGGTTATGTAGGAATCAGTTCAGTCTCCCACTTTGGCCTGTTCTTTTCATGTCTCAAGTCTACTTTCTTGTACTGTATTAAGCATAAACTTCATGAGTTTCTGAAATGCATTCACTCTTTTTCTGGGGAAAGTCAACATGTGAAATGAGCTTCTGACAGGCTGTAAAATATAAGGGATATAGGCTGCATCTGCACTGCAGAAATAATGCAATTTGAGACCACTTTAATTGCCATTACTCAATGCTATGGAATTATGGGATTTGTAGTTTGTTGTGGTACCTAAATTCTCTGACACAAGGTGAAATCTCTCACAAAACTACAAATCCCAGAATTCCACAGCACAAAGCCATGGCAGTTAAAGTGGTGTCAAACTGCATTAATTCTGCTGTGCAGATACAGCCAATGACATTCAATTCTGGAAGAATTGTTCTTGTTACCAAGAAAATCACAATTGCTAGTTAGGGCCACACAATTATTGTGAACAAATATGTAGAGAACAAATGCTACAATAATTTTATTTGATACAGTGAATTCTATCCATCACAGTGTCAGAAAATCCTCTGTTCATAAGGCACCCACTGTCCAGCTGCATTGAGGTCTCAGAGGCCCTTGATGGGAGGTTGAACCTGGTGATTTTGATTCTTTGTTCTTTTGGATTGAACTCAGTGGAGCCATTTGGGAGGAGTTAAATTTACACAAGTGTTAGAACAAGATTACAGTTTGTGGCACAAGGCATTAACTTTTCTGGTATGTAATCAGGCCATATAGATTTTTTGAGAAAAGCATCCAGCCCAGCAATGTAGATAATACAAATTACGTAGTGAGTCACGATGATTCATGTTTCATATCCCAGGTTTATCTTTATAATAGGGGGGAATGGTTTGCTTTCTTTGAGCATTAACTGATGTATTTATCTTTTTAATGTTGGTGATTTGAAAACTTCCTGACTAATGTTTTCCCCCCTCCACTTCCACAGCCTGGATTTGTGGTCTCATTTCTATCACGGTCATTAGCCTGCTGTCCTTGCTAGGTGTGATCTTGATTCCTATAATTAACCAAGGGTGCTTCAAATTTCTCCTCACCTTCCTGGTTGCTCTTGCGGTGGGAACAATGAGTGGAGATGCACTACTACATCTGTTGCCACATGTAAGTTCTGCCTGATCCCATTGCTTTCCCTTTCCTTTGAACTCTTTAAGTAATCCCTCCCCCCAACACTATGAATGTTTTGACATTTGACACAGCTGGTGGTTAATATGTGCAGCCTGCATTAAAGGTACAGGGCTTTTGTGTCTTAGTTCTGTTTCTGCAGTATTGAAAAGTATTGGGAAATTAAGGTTGGCGTGTGCCAAAAGGTGTGGCCCAACTAAAGGTAATCACCCTTGACATTCCCTTTTTTTTTATATACAGAGTTAAGTGTGGGCTTAACTTTCTCCATTAGAAAGCAGTGGGTGGATCCCCCCCCAGGTTTTTACAGCTTTTTGTTGTAAGAAGTAAACACATAGATATGTTTTTCTCCCTTTTGAATGTTACATTTTCAAGCAAATAGACCTGTTAAAAATACCCAAGAAGTCATGGCCCTGCTGCAGGTTTTCAGGCTAACAAGTTTATGGTCTGCCATTCTGAGACAGATCTTAGTTGAATATAGAAGATGAATGATAGATATGCAATGACAGAGATAGTTTCTTAATTTTTTTTGTGGTGGAAGGCATGGGGAAAGGTAGTTATAGGTAGAAAGTCTGCTACAGGTACACTCCTCACCTGATACAAGTTTTGTTGGGTTGGTAGCTCTGAGTTCTCTTCATTTCAAAGGGTAGTAGTGGACCAGTGTTGTTGTTAGAGGACCTCTGTTCTAAAATGGTACATGGTAATGGGCCAGTGAAGTTTAAGAATGTACAGCGCGCCCGCGCCATACGCGGCCTTGAGCAAACGCGCTCAGGGCGCGGAAGGGGAGGCCGTCCCATTCAATTGAATGGGCGAATGCGCCCGTTGCGCCTTGCGCGCGGCTACACCACCGCGCACAAGCCCCATTGTTTCCAATGGGGCTCGAGCATAGGCGGAATTCGCCTTACGCGGAGGGATCCGGAACGGATCCCCCGCGTAAGGAGAGGACGGACTGTACTGTCGGCACCTTCAGTACCACAGAATTATTTTTCCAGGACAAAATATATGCAATCAGGGCTTGCAGTTGAAGATAGTTATGCTATAAAGTCTTGTAATTCAGCTTTCCTAAAGCTCAATTATTTTTTTTTCATTTAGCTTTCTTCTCTGTGTGAGTACATATATACTGTCAGTGTGAATTCAGAGCTTTCAGATTCATCAGTGATGCTTCTATTAAAATGGTACCAATATTTTCAGAGAGAAGTTGTGGAGGGAGGGAGAAAGGAAAAAGAACTTTGGTTTTATCTTTAGTTAAGAAGTACTATGTTTGCTTTACTTGGGGAAATATTAACTGTGTGTCTTTCTCTTCCCTGCCAATTAGTCCCAAGGGGTGCACAACCACAGTCACCATGAAGGCCAAGGTCACCACCAGCATGAGCACCAGCATCTCCATAGCCATTCCCATGGACATGGGGGACTGGTCCACAGCTTCCTAGAAGAGTACGATGCTGTACTGAAGGGACTGGTGGCACTTGGTGGGATTTACCTCCTGTTCATTATCGAACACTGCATAAGAATGTTCAAGCACTACAACAAACAAAAGGTATGTTTTTGATGCCTCTCATATTCTGATATGGGGGAAGGATGTTTTTTATTGAGAGGACTACCGTATATACTTGGCTATAAGTCGACCTGATGTATAAGTCAAGAGCAGGTTTGGGGGCCCAAAATTATGGATTTTGATATGACCTGTGGATAAGCCAAGGGCAAAATATAGGGCAATGTAACAAAGAATCTAAAGGATGAAACAAGAAAACTGTGCCAAAGAACATACAGAATTCCTAAATGCTGGACAGATGAGAGACTAGACTGGGTCAGTGCTTTTAGGACAAATTACTCTCTTGCCTTTCACCAGGGATGATTCCTTTTTAAAGTAAGAGTTAAAGTACAGTCCTTACATTGACCCGTGGATTTTTAGGTCAATTTTTGACCAAAATTTCTAGATTTGTACATGAGTATATACAGTGAGTTCTTTAGCAGCCTGTACACAGACTGTGTACTGTATTAATCCATCTTAGTAAAATAGTACTGTGGGCCTTGGTATCCTCTGAGGTTTGGGTCAAGGACTTCCCGTGGGTACTAAAAAAAGAGAGAGAGAGAGAGAATATTTTCATGTCAGGTATGGTTGAATCTGTGGATAAAAAATCCATGTATACATAGAGTTGACAGTAATTCCGACATGATCCAGGTATGGAAAAGCCAAGCCAGGGTGGCACAGTGCCCCTGCACCAAGAGCTTCTATGAACAGCAAGCCCCAGCTTTTGCAATGGGCATGCATGCATGGGGGCACACACCTGTTGAAAAGAATGGGACTTGAGGTCCCGCGAATAGCAAAGGCCAACTGTATTAACAAAGATTTTGCACTTTTGATCTCATAGCAGGTTCTAGCAGCAACCCAAAATAGCTGGTACTTTATGCAATGGAAGTATTTTCCAGTATTTTTAATAACCAAATCCAGCAATGACAGCAATATGATGAAAACTCCCTATTAAAATATGGATAATTTAAGAACTACTGACAGAGGAGAATATGTTATGTGGCTTTACTTAGTTTCATCAGAAATGTAACACGTGTGCTTTGGAAGTAAGGAGTCAAAAATATTCTTTCCCATGATTTAATGTAGAGTTTGGGTTACCTGCTACTCAAGTATCTGAATGGCATACTATGCTTCTTCTGAGTGATTAAATTTATTATTTACATATTTATTTTATTTATTTCATTTGTATGCCGCCTTTCTCCCAGGAGGGACCCAAGGTGGCTCACAGATTAAAAAAGATTAAAAATTTCAAAAAAATTCCATACAATTAAATTCATCTACAACAGTATAAATTCACATAAAATATACAGAAGTTAAAAGCATAACTAAAACCCACTGCTCCATAAAAATCCACCCTGATGTGAATTATATATCAAATGCCTGTTTACATAAAAATGTCTTTGCTTGCAGATGAAAAGCAAGCAGGGAGGGGGCCAGCCTAGCTTCCCGCTTGCTGAAGCATAACACCTTTATAGATTTTATATTGTGACTTTTACAACACCTTCTGGTTGGTATTTGGAGGGCTTTTGGGGGGCGGGGGTGTGGAGCAACATGTTCCAAACTATTCTATTTTTTCACCTGGTCACCTCATGACTCCTTGAGGAGAAAATACTCCTTAAGGGATACTCCTTTGGTTAATGTTGTCATTCACAAATGATGAGAGTGAATAGTATCTTTTTCTTCCCTTGGGTTATGGGCTCTTTCACACTGCACAATTACAGTTTTATGATTCTTTTTTAACTGTCTTGGCTGCATCCTGTAAAATCCTGGGGTTTGTACTTTGGTCAGAGGAGCTCTTGGGCTGAGTATACTAAACACATAAAACTACAAATCCAGGTTCCCATAGAATAGAATCAAGTGATATCAAAATGCTGTTAACTGTGTAGTGTAAAAGAGACCCAAGTCTCACAGCTAATCCATTTTTGTTGCTGGAGAGAACATAATTATCTCCTTCTGGTTGTCAAAAGATGTACCAGATGGCTGACTGTTGCTGAACCATGTTCTCCCATAGTTCTTTCTTTTCTGTCAGTTATCCAGTACTAACTGTGGATCATAATGGTACAAAAATTCTTGTACCATTTATTGTTCCTTCTGATTTTATTGTTTCCAGAAACTACAACCAGTGCTGACTTTAAACCTGGCCCATCCTGGCATTTGGCCTATTGAGAAGCAGCTAACACAAATTGTTACGTGTTTGGTTGTTGTTAAAGATGTCAGACCAGAGAAACCAAACTGACTCGCTCATTTCTCCTTGAGGGTAAAAGGAATAGGATTTAGACTGTCAGATGGTTAGGCAGTCATAAGATGACTTGACTTGTGAAAAAGGAGTTGCCACCACAAGCAGTTTTGTAATGATAAAACCTAACTGCTGCCATCAGAAATGTTAATTGGTCTTTTATATAACTTGAAAGTGTTGATTGGGTTGTTTTTTAAAAAAAGAACATCATGAGTTGTATAATTCTTTTTACATCATGAGTTATAAATCAAGTGAATTTTGAAGTTACAGGTTGCTATTGCATGTTTGTCCTCTTTGTTGCTGTTGTTTTCTTTCAAGTTGCTTCTGACTTATGGCGACCTTAAGGCAAGCATATCACAGGGTTTTCTTGTCAAGATTTGTTCAAAGGGTTTTTTGCCAGTACCTTCCTGAGGCTGAGAAAGTGTGATTTGCCTAAGGTCATCCAGTGGGTTTCCATGGCTAGGCAGGGATTCGAACCCTGGGCTCCAGAGTCATAGTCCAGTGCTCAAACCACTACACCATGCTGCCCTCTCTATCTTTTAAAATTAATATTAAGACTAGGAAAAAATCTCAAACACTTGATTACTTGGATACCTGAACATTTAGTAAGAACACCTAGAAATAATTTCCCATCCCTTTGTTCTCTTTCCTTGACAATACAAAAATAGTCATAAGAGACATTGTGCTACTTTTTTTTCCTGATCCTGGTGGATCTTTGATGCTGGAGATCTCTTTGTGAAAGGAAAGCTGGCTGCACTTGCCCAGAATCTGGAGTAAAATATAGTTTATGGAAATTGGACTCTTTTTTTCCTGTAGAGTGATAACAAGAGCAATAGTTCTGTATTTAGCAGGATAAATAAGAGGGCACAGCTCAACCTCCTTCCCATGTACATAGTTCTTTGATTTTGGAGGGGTCCATATAGGAAATCTATTGAGCACACACATGCTTTATCCACCCTGGGTCCTCAGTTGGGGTGCTGCAGCTGTGCTGGGCACATTGCAGTGGGCCTGGCCATCATCATAAGGAGCACAATTAGCCTGTGTACTTGAGATCATTGGATGTAAGAAAAGAAAAAAAGACCAGTGGGTACCATGGATCACTGGACGTACAGTATGGAAGGTCCTCTTGTTCTCAGTCATGTACAGGCAGGCTGTTGTGTGTCCAGCACTGCAGTGGCAACACAAGTGCCGGATAGAAAAGAGGGCTCTGTGGTGTTCCCTCCACATGCATTGAGTTCCACTGGAAAAAGAACAGAAGTATTGTGCAGATTAGTAAATGCTTTTGAACAGCATACCAGAACAATGGAAATGAAAGCCATTGTCATAAATATTTCTAATGGGGAGCCTCTGCTAAGAACATTGAGGGAATCCATTGGAACAGTGTAGGTGCCTGGATTAACATTCTGTGGCTGAGCGACTCCAGTATCATAAATGAATGTGGGCTTGGTTTCCATAGATAGCTGTTCGTTTTGCTTGTTTCTTCATTAGCATCCTCTTGTTACAAGTTAACAATTAACAGCCTGGTCTTTTTTCTTCTGTTTCAGACTAAGCAGAAATGGTGCAAGAAAAAACAGATGGTTGATGAATCACCAGTTGGGAGGAAACTTTCAGATCATAAACTAAACAGGCCCGATGCTGACTGGCTTCAGCTCAAGCCTCTAGCTGGTAACCAGTTATTATTAGTCTTCCTCTGTTCCTTCTCTGTGTTATGCAAACACATTTACTTACATTGGACCATCCATCAATCTGGCTTGGTGGCCTTTTTGCTCTCTTGTGTGTAAACCATCCTCAGTAAATCTGCATTAATTGACAGTAATGAGAACGAAAGTATTTGTAGGAGTTCCAAGCAGTTAATTAAATTGATTATATATGGACATTTTGCAGTCTTCTTTCATTTTTATGATTTGTGTATATGTAGCAGTAGGCACTGTTTTGCAAGAGTTGCAGTTCTGTGGCAAAGTAAAGCAAAATATTTTAGCCTCTTAATCCAGGAATAGGCAGACTTCAGGCTTGTGGAATCTACTTTGTTGTTTTACTAGGATACCAATACCACCAACCAGATATGTGCAAATGATTTGCATGTGAGAATTAAAGAATTCTGTCCCCAGAAGTTTGTGCTGTGTATGAAAAATGTATGGATCTCACAGTCATTCCTTAGCCAAGTTTTTCCCCAAGCTGACATCTTATTGATATAAATTATGTGCTTGAAGATTTGTTTCACTGTTGCTCCTGATAAATGAATTGTGAATCAGAAACCCTTGCTAATCTAGTACAGATCACACCAAAGAGCTAATAGTAGATACAGATCTAGTTTTGCCTGTTTACTGTAATCCGATTAACTAAAATAAATTGGAATTTGGTTTGAGGTGTATGATTTTGCTTAAATGGGAATTAAGGCAGGGGTGCGTATTGTGCTTGTAAGACACCTTTCTCTACTACAAATAGTAAAAAAAAATAGTTAGAAAGGAAAACTCTTACAATCTAAAGCTAACACAATACTTATGAATTTATTATGCTTTATGATTTACTTGTTCAGAGAGTCCTTTTGGTTTATATTATTTTCTTGTTTTTCCCATTGTTGGAATGGTTGTTGCAATCAACATTCTGGAATGGCATAAAGTGGACTGCCCAAATAAATCCAAGTTTATCAGTGCTCCAAGTGTTTGTTCTGACTCCTTAATGCCTTCCAGACTCATATGAGACGCTGGTGGTGCTCTAGAAAGTTTTATGTAGTCTGGGCCTATCCTCTCAAAAGAGGCCACCTGCACTTTCCATTCTGAGTTCAAATGAGAACACACTCTTTAAGTTTACAGTCCATATAAATTGGGCATGCTTGGTGTCCCTTAGCTATGGAATTTATTTCCCCATGGAAGTCTGAATCTGGGCAGCTTCTGAATAATGATAATGCTGGCTTGTTTGTAGGATACTATAAAGAAAATAAACAGGAGTTCAGTTAAATAATTTTAAGGAGCCCTGGTGGTGCAGTAGTTAAATGTCAGTACTGCAGCCACTCACTCACAAACCACACAGTTGTGAGTTCAATCCCAGAGAAGGTCTCGGGATCGACTCAGCCTGGCATCCTTTTGTAGGTCACTAAAATGTTGTTGGGGACAATTAGCTTACAGTTGTAAACTGCTTAAAGACTGCTTAGTATGGTATGAAGCGGTATATAAGTGAAGCTTCTATTGTTGTAATTTTATAGCTGCTGGCTTCTAGTGGAAAGCAGGTGACCTTTCTATATATGAGCATAGTAAACACTTATTTACGATCCTGTTAAATAAGGATGGCTGAAAGAATGCCAGGACAATTACATATTAAATGGAAAAGTGCAAAAATGATTACAAACTGAATAGACTCAGGCATAAATGTACAAGAACTAGACAGAAGCAAGATCTAAGGAGGTCTTTTTTTTTTAAATGCTTAGCAGGATTAGACTTGTGTCTCATGGAAAAGAATCTTTTTGTGCTAAAAGAAAAACCCTCACAAAAATCCAGAGTGCCTTATTCTCAGTTGGACTACTGATACATTGTCTACACTGACTGGCAGCAGCTTACCAGAGTTCAGTATAGACGTTTTCCCTCAGCCCATCCTGGAGTTACCAGGAACTGAACTTTTGCATGGACATTGTGTGGTTCTGAGCTGGATCCCTTCCCAAAGAGATGCCATACAGACTACTGTGGTGTGGACCTGACAGAGAGTCTTATTTATACATTTAGCTTTTAAAGTTAATTTAATTTTCATATGCAGCACACATGCACACTATTGAAATGTTGCCATCTTTCTTCTGACAAATTACAGATTAAAAATGATCAGAACTGTAGATTAAACAGGGCAGTCTGACAAATTAAAAATAAAATAGGCCTGTTGCTCTTTTGTATTTGTTGTTTCCTGCATTGTTGCTGCGTTTCTATCAAGACTGCAGCATGACTTCCAAACTACAACTGTAAACTTGCAACTGTAAAAATGTAGTAATAGCTGTCAAATTGCCCAGCTTTAAAAGAGAGTTGGGTTGATTTGTGGCACATAATGCTGTCAGTGGATGCTAGTTTATCTCCTCTGATGTTGGAGGTATGCCTTTAAATGCCATTTCTCAGGAAACTCAAATGGGAGGGAGCTGTCATGCTCCATCTTATGAATAGAATGCTGAACTTGTAGGTTTTTTGGTCTGATCCATTCAGGCTCTTCCGTGTTTTTAATGCTGTTCATGCTGCCTTCAACATGTATTTAGGAATGTTGCTTCCTTCAGCATTTGATGTGTATGATTAGAGTTTCAGGAAAATATTGGCAACATCCCTGTCTTAATTAAGGCACCGTTGTCACTCCTAATTAACATACATGGCTTCCTTGGCTCTTTCAACACAGGGGCAGATGATTCTGTGTTATCCGATGATCGACTTAATGAAACTGAACTAACTGACCTTGAAGGGCAAATGGACTCCCTGCCGAAAGCCTTCCTGTCTGTAGAAGAAGAAAACAGTATGCTCCATTCCCATAATGATGTTTCCCATGCTGTTCAGGACAACGATCTCCCTCACCAAAGCAACCACCGAGCAGACAAGATCATCATGAGGAAACACAACCACCTTTGGTCACACAAGCACTCCCACCATTCTCACGGACACTGTCATTCTGGGAAGGACCTGAAAGACACAGGCATAGCAAACATAGCCTGGATGGTGATCATGGGAGATGGTATCCACAATTTCAGTGATGGTCTGGCCATTGGTAAGCAAAAAGAAGGATCTTGGTGTGTGTATATAAAATAGGATGGTAGAGGTGTTGACACTGTAGAAAAACTTAGAAAATAAGATTGGGAACAAAGGGGAGGAAATGTCTTTCACATAAATGTAAGCTGCTTGATTCATTTTATGGTTGTTGCTGTTTTTGGGCAAGCAATGCAAAAACTGTGTGTCTCCTCCACCCATTTTTGCTGAATTTCCCAACCATATTTCCAAATTTAGAGGCTGTGTCAGTGGCATTCACTTTAAAACAAAGTATTGGAACAACCTCAGTGGGGAGTGAAGGAGCTTCTCTTGTCTTTGAGCAAATACTGTAGTTGTGGATCAGTACCGGAACAACCTCAGTGGGGAGGGAAGGAGCTTCTTTTGTCTTTGAGCAAATACTGTTCCTAGATTAGTGGGCAGGGAATGGGCCACTTGAGAAGGATTCTCCCCCCCCCCCCCCAGCCTAGTTCTGTGTTGTGATGAGGAGCACAGTGGGATCTCCTCTTTAGTTTCTTTGTTAGAAATGCAGACTCTTCAGGACCACAGGATGCTCTGTCTATTCCTCCAACTCTACTATTCCTAAGGCCATAATAAACCATGGGACTAGTACCTTAACTTAGCTTCAGAAATAAGTCCACCTAGGCAAGTAGTCCACAAATGTTTTTACTAGTCTATCTGCATACACAGACCTGTTAAATCTGTTGGAGTCTAAAACTGCAGGTAATTTTTGTTTGCAGCAGCCACCAGGACAAATAAATATGTATGTGCCTTTGCCTTAATCTCCTTGCCTGATGTTTCAGAATAGCTGCCGGATACCTTGAACCTTCTTACTTGTCTAGTATATTCCAGTCAGGAGAAGCTTTCATCATTCAGCTGCTGTTCTTAGCAATATCAGCATGGGTGGTGGGTGGGTTTCATTTTGCTTCTTAGTGCTGCTAATGGTTTGGCGTTCTCTTGACCTAATGCTCTATCAAGAAAGAGAAAATTTATTCAGCCGTATGCCACAGGAGTAAGTGATTGGAATAGGAGCTGGGGATACATGTAGAATCTCTGATGTGCAAAGACAGGATCAAAGCCAAGCTGCACATTTTGATCTCTGTGAAAGAAATTCAGATTCTTCCAAATCCCAGATATAATTTAGTACCTTTTACTGGGATGTGTATGTGTGTATGCATGCATGTATGTTTACAGTGTTTCATAACGGAAGGTGGGACCACAAGCATTCGACAGACAAATCCAGCTGTTTTTTTAGAGACTTTGAACAAAGAGAGTTCTGTTTATTGTTTCTTTGCTGACAATTTGCTGCACAGTAGACAAACTGAAATAACCATTCTCTGTTTTGTTTTCTTCCCCACCACAGGGGCAGCTTTCAGTGCTGGCTTGACAGGAGGAATCAGCACCTCTGTAGCAGTATTTTGTCATGAGCTTCCCCATGAATTGGGTAATCAGTTAATCTGATGTCAGCTGTGCATGCTTTCTAAGCTCGCTGCTATAGTAATAGAAGCAATTGTTTGTCTCCAAAATTGTATAGATTAGATTTGGTAATGCAGCCATACAGCCACAGTGTATCCATGATCTCCCTGCATTGGACTTCTGAGCATTTCAGGTTTTGCTGAAATGAACATGAAAACTACACTCCCCCCCAAAAAAAGAGTTGTAATGTTAATTGAGATAACATAGCCTGTTGGATGTAGAAAGGATGTGAAAATGTAATGGAGCGGTCACATGAGTCCTTCAAAGCAAACACATTGTAATCAGGAGCTGTGATAGCTGTCAGTTTAAAATGGCAGGCTGCTACATTGCTGCTTGCTTTAAGTCAAGTCTTGTTGGTGGAAGGGTGAGTAGCAATGTTGAAAGAGGTTTTTTTTGGAAAAGGCATACCAGCAGATAGTTATGGCTACTAGATTGAAAAGCCGCTGCAGCTGCTGGTGAACTATAAGCATGGGATGGATCTTATCCACAATCAACTATGTGAACCAGTTCATTGATGCTATGACACAGAGCCATCTTGAGACTAAAAAATATATTTCTTTGTCCTTCAGCATAGGACCAGTGCAAGAGTAGCAGGATAGAACATCTTTGTGCCACAGTGGTTAAATGCTGTTCACAGCCACAAAGGTTGTGAGTTTGATCCCAGACAGGGCTCCCGGGTCCACTCAGCTTTGCATCCTTCTCTAGGTTGCTAAAATGAGTAGCCAGCTTATTGAGGGCAATTAACTTACCAGTGTAAACCACTTAGGCACTACTTAAGTGCACTGATAAGCAGTATAGAAATATACTTGCAATTGCTATATACAGTTGCTGATATGAGGGAGCCAGCAGTGGGCCAGGTTCCAGGATAACTTTTAGCAAGTCTGTGTCACTAATTTTAATACAGCTTAAGGCATTCTACCATCTTCATAAAATTCAGACACCCTTGTTCAGAGCATGTTGATTTTCCAGCTGTCTCTGGTGCAAGCAGCTGCTTTTTATGCTTCAGGTTCAGTGCTCAAACACCCTACCTGGATCATGGAGAACTCGTGGCCAGTCTTGTGCCTCGGCATCCTAAACAGGGATGGGGAACATCCTTCCCCTTGATGCTGTGAGGCTGCAGAAACCATTATTTCTCCCTGTTGGCTATGCTGACAAGGGCAGATGGGATTTCAAATGCCAACAGCATATCAGAGGAAATCTGCTTCTCAGCCCTGGGCTGCTCTGCTTTATTCTCAGGTGTTTTATGTTCTCTCTGGTTGATTTTCTTCTCCACTGCCATAAGCACTTCAGCACAGAATCGTTTATTGAGGCTCTGTTCTTACTCCCACAAGCTGATGGGAATGTAGGAAGGATCAATTGATCATGTCGTAGACTTAAAGGCTGTCGACCAGCTTTACCCCATCATAGGGGTTATTTGATTTCTGTTCTCTTTTTCTTTGCACTGCATTCAGTTACTCTACAGCTAAGCTGTGTTTCCAGTTCATGGTTGCAGTCATCAAATTTCCCTAGTGGCAATAGGTGTGGGTTGGTTAGCTGCTCTTTGATTCAGAAGATTTGTGCTGATAGGGTGGAATAAAAACCACCAGGTTCACAAAACTGCATGAAAGCTTATGAAAACACATGAAGTGGTAATACTGCTCTAGTATTGCCCAGTGCCTAACTATGGTTGACATTCTATAGGAGCAAATCAAGGATTGTATGCCCCCTCACCCTTTCTGAAACTTGACTGTCCTCTGATATGTTGTTAGAAAAAGTACAGACCATGGTGTATACAGCAGAAGGACTTAGTCAATTAGCAAATATTACAATATGGTCAAGATACTTGAAGCCCACTAGTTAATTGGCAGTTATTATACCGGCAGGTGTAAGCAACAGGATTCTAGCCCATTTGTAGATTTTACTTATAACATGGACTGAGCAGAAGATGAAAGCAGATAATTTGAAATAGTTTGATTATCAAACCACATGTATCCGATCAAAGTGAGGGTATGTGAATGTCAGCTGCTGGATTTCTGTAAAGCAGGAGTAGGCAACTGTGGAAGACTAGGGAGATCTTGGAGGACCACACTTCTACACCACATCTGTTCCCATCCCATCCCCAAAAAATGCCCTCAAGTAAACTTTAGGGCATAAAGAGAAGGTAAATTTCACCATGTTTTGGGATTATTCTGGGCCAATTTAGAGCCAGGAGAGACTTTTTTAAACAGTAGGAAATGAAACAAAATATTTCCTGTTCACTTCCTGTTGCAAGAAAGGCGTCTTCTGGGTCTAAATTTGTCTTGGGGGGGGGGCACACAAAATGTGGTGGGAATGTGACCTGTTCCCCCTAGAGGACATTTGGGATATTTCAAGTCAAATTATTTTTGTAAAGTTTTACAAAAATTGTTCTTGACCTCCAGGGCAGCTCCAAACACGATAGAAATGCCCTCGGCACACCCCTAGAGTGCATCTGAAACACATTTATTCATTTATTTAAAAAAAAAAAACGAATGAAATTTTGACTCTGGAGGCCACAAAAATGGCCCAATGGCCACACTTTGCTGTAAGGGAAGACTCTGATCAGGCTCCAGGAGCCATAGCCATGCTTTATGGTGATAGTGGTATTGTTCCTGTCTTCTTTCTAGGCGACTTTGCTGTGCTGCTGAAGGCAGGCATGACTGTGAAGCAGGCCATTGTTTACAATCTCCTCTCGGCCATGATGGCTTATGTAGGAATGCTCATAGGAACAGCCGTGGGACAGTATGCCAATAACATCACCCTCTGGATCTTTGCAATCACTGCTGGCATGTTCCTCTATGTAGCCCTTGTGGACATGGTAAGAATGACAGGAGTTTATGTTATATTCCTGAAAGAGTAGCATATGTATGCCTTTGTCACCGTTTTGTAAGTTTAAAAACTCATGCCCAGCATTCAAGTACTTGGTTTGCAAGATAATGAGGTACAGTTACTTCCTGTAATTACCCACTTTTTCGTTGTTGAATTACTTGTAGATTACTATCTAGGGCATTATGTCAATAGTTGGAGAACTGTCTGGGAACAGTGGGAATTCAAATCCAGATACATGAGCTAGAGATGTTCTGCAGCAGTTCCCTCACTGTTGATATAGTGTGAGGACAGATTCCT
>NC_056522.1:193425014-193436906 GCF_019175285.1 Sceloporus undulatus | reverse complement strand
GGAGGTACCTGTTGTGACTATGATACTTGCTCCCTCCTTACAGCACAAGCCCTTCTCAAGCCAGTTACTCCTTCCCTCCCCTCCCGCCTGCCTCCTCCTTTAACCTGTGAGGGAAGGAGCTGCCGGGAGGAGGAGGAAGCACATGCTGCTTTTTCACTTATTCTGTCTTCCCCAACATTCAAAAATACTTATTTCAACTTTTAATGTCATAGTAAATACAATAAAATAAATTACGTACATGGCCATTCCTGTTGTAAAGTGGAAAATAGAACAGATTTATAGCTGAAGTTTATGAGATATTCTATGCTGCAGCCATGTATGTTTGTGTTTAGATTTTTGTTTCTGTTGCCAGAAGATTGTCTTTCAGTCCTTCATGCACCTTATACATGGGAAATCTGCTGTAGGGTATTCAGAGTTATAAGGTTGCTTAATGGCTTTGCCTGGCCTCCTTGGCAGGACTGATACATTAAAGTGTATGTGAAACTCCTTTACCAAGGACCTCTGTCTGCCTTGGCTGAGTACTCCAGAGTATACAAGCCCCACAGTGCTCCAGCCTTCCCTCCCACCCATTACCTGGCCCTCTGTTCCCATGCCGCTAGGCATTCCACTGGGTCACTCATTGCATATGCCATGGGTCACTTGGTTTTGAGGTCAGAATGAGAGGCACACAGTTGGCAGTGGCAGACATGCTGGGCTGTGCAGCAGGACACCCATGCAGGCAGCCGCTGTGTCACAAGAATGAAAGTATATTTTAATATGCGTTTTAAGGCTGTTAACCCCCAGGTCTGGTGCAGAACATGCTGGATATCATCCAGACTGCCCACACCAGAACTGGGATTTGTAACATATGTCATCCAAACAGGATGACACCAAAATGGGGAATTGAACAGGCCTTTTGGCCTGTGCAGAAAAAAAAATCCAAGGGCTTCTTTTCCTCATTTCATCTTTTGTCCCCCATCACGCACACGAGTGGACATTTTCCTTTTCCAGACCTCTCATACAAAATTGTTTTTGTAGCATCTCCCTAAGCCTCACTTCATCCATCTTGGCTGTTGGCTCAGGGAATCCTGTCAGGCCAGTTTGCTGGACATTTTTAGTCAAATGCTAAAACAGTTTTTGTTCGTAACTGTTTTCTCACTAGTTTGAATACCTTTTATGGAGTGTTCCCCCCCACCCCTGCCCTTTTACAGTTGTGAATTTGTACTTGCTGGCAAGCTGCAAAATATAAACCAGAACATCGAATGACAATTACTGTGAAATAGTAAGATATTCCATAGTAACAAATTTGAGTTTAATGTGATGGGGTATGTCTCTTAACTATGACTAAGGTACCGCCACTGGCTCATAGGAATAAATTCCTACCTCCTGCCTTAGACGATATGCACAGTTAAAGATAGTCAGGTTTTTTACATGAAGAAGTTTAATTAACCTGGCAGATAGTGACACAGTGAAAGGATGTGTTACAGATGTACATAAACCTTTGGCTAGCTTGTTGACTTTGGCTAAGTGACGAGTTGTATCTAATGACTGTACTGTTTAAGGTTACTTATCTAGTAATACTGAGCAATGCCTGATTTCATTGCAAAATTCAGGTAACCACCATTTCTGGACTCTTGGCTTAAGTAAAATGCAAGAGTGCTAATCATTTTCACAAGAAGAAGTTTGAACTGGCTAGGTTACAGGTGATTATTCTACCTTTTCTCTCTGTTTCAGCTTCCAGAGATGCTTCATGGGGATGGCGACAATGAAGAGCATGGCTACTGTCCAGTGGGACAGTTTATCCTTCAGAATTTAGGATTGGTCATGGGATTTGCCATTATGCTGGTGATTGCCCTTTATGAAGACAAAATAGTGTTGGACATCCAGTTTTGACCATTTGCAGTACTTAACTGTGGTTACAACCACGTTACTGTATGGCTTTTCAGTCTGCACTGTTGTACTGTATGCACATTTGTTCCCAGGCAAAGCAGTATGGCGTGTGCTACCTTACAAGTAACAGTATTCTGGTGTCTGTATAAACAAGATCCTGCTTTCTAGCCAAACACACACACACACACACACACACAGCCTGGTTGAATGAGGTTCAGCTCCCCAAAGGTCAGATCTAGGTTTGATTTCATTTCTAATTGGGGCATGTTGGAAGCAGGAGATCTAACCCCAATGCTCAGGATGCTGTTAACAATTGTATTGGAGAGTCTCCCCTGCCCCTTGCCAGCTTACTGTTGCACTGTGCTATTGAGGTCAAATTGCTGACAAAGTCTTTTGTGTAATACTTAAGCAAATGTGACATGCTCACCCTCTGCCAAGAGCCAGAGCATGAAGTTCCAAGGTGTACCATCCTTGACAGGTGGCCCATAGGCTTTGTCACAGCTTCTGACCTCCCACCATGTACGCATACACAGAACAACAAGAAACAATCCAGAAATGCATGACTGGAGAGTATTCTGGGTGCTTGGGGTTGCATTTTCTTTTTAAAAAATATTTAAAATGAAGGGTTTCAAGCTTGTTACTTGTGAATTGCCTTTTGGCAGTATCAGGGGTGCATCCCTGCACCTCCCTGCTCTGGACATTGTTTCTTAATAATGTTCAGTCAGCTGTTCTGCACTGTGCTGAATGGTCAGTGACCAAAGTGAAACTATGTATTCTCTTGGATCAGATCTTTCACTTCAGTTTTCTCACCCTTCGCTCAGTCCTTTTAGAGGAAGAGTCTGGATCTTCAGCCCTCCAGAGGCTCCTGAACTGCATCTCGCAGCTTTCCTCACCATTGACTATGTCAGCTATGGCAGCTGGGAGTTGCAGTCCAACATCCTCTGGTGGGCTGTGTGATTTTTAACCCTATTTGAGAAGTTGGAAAAGTTGATTTGTTGAGGTGACAACATCCAGAAATTAACTTTTCCAAATTCAGCAGTCACTGAGCAGACCTTCTTACCTGCAGTCACTGTTGTCTCCTTTGTCTACCCCCATTAGCTCCGCAGTTTCAGGCTCCCTTGGGAAAGAGGACAACAGATCCAGGAACCTCTTTCCCTGGATGAGAGTCATGCCGTGGTGCATTGTTGTCCTTTGGAAGTCCAAGAAAGCAAGCTGAGGATTTCTGCCACAGGCTTTAGAGGGCTAGGTTCCCAACAGTTGGGGTTTGAGAGAGGTGACAGCTAGTAGGTATTTAATGTTGGCTTGTAGATTTTTGTTAGCAAAATGCCAAATTGTTGATACTGCTTTTGGACTCTTTCTTTTCCTCTTTCTTTCTTTTTCTCTTTGGTCCTTTTGTTGCATTACCATGCTATGTAGCAGTGCTACTCAAAACCTGAAATTGTGTTATTGTTTTCCTCCCTCCTATAATGAAGCGCATGCATTGGATTTCTTTGGTCATGACAGCCAAATTTGTTCTCACATTATAACCTTAAAATCCAGGCTGAGAAGAGCTGATCCAGTGCTCCTCAGAAGCAGTCCTGGTGACTGTTTACATAATTCCCCAGTACAGTTTTGAATGTATTACGTTGAATGCCTTGCCACCTTTGCTTCGAGCCATTGCTAGGACTTGGGGTTTCTGTAAATAAAAAGGCTCACTCTTTGGCATTGGCTACGCAAGCATTTTGGTTACTTTTTATTACACAGGGCTTGTTCCTATGTTGCTGCTGCAGTTAGGCTTTTTCTGTAACATAGGAACTCTGCGTCATCCAATTGAAAGGGCAAGCTGGGTACATTCTTGCCTCAAAGGTAACATCTTCCAGGGAATTAAAGTAACCCCGTTGCCTTGTTTTAGTCTCCCATGTTGACTGCAGAGTTCCTGTATTACTGAAACAGTATGGGAAGCATAGGTACCGCAGAGGCAATGTAGGAGCAAGTCTTTAGATTATAATAAAGCATGTTGTAGACTCATGGTGGATGTGGCTTGGGAGGATGGGCTCAGCCAAAAGCCTTAACCAGCAGAGATCAGCTTTAATACTACATTGTCCAGTGCCAAGCAGCTTATATTGCTAGGTACAGATTGGTCTTCTCTGTAATATGATAGTGGGCACTTGTAAGAAGTGCACACCCTGTTCATTTTCCTGTTTGATGCTAACACAGCCTAATAGTATTAACATTAGCATGGCAGTTGCTTTCTTCCAACATGCTGCCCTCTCTCAGTTCATCTCTTGATACAGGAGTTAAGCTGAGTAGGTACAGGTTGGCACTGGTAGTTAGGCTCATGTCAGGTAGCTCCTAAAGATGAGCTAGGTTGGGAAATGGAACAAGGCTTCATTCCAAATTAAAATCAGCTTTTCTTTTGGATTCTTCCAGTTCATTTCTCTTATCATTCCTCTTTTTTTTTAAAGAAAAATAATATGTGACCACTGTTGTCTACATTAAAGGTATGTTAAATGCCTTTTGTTAGGCCTCTTTTTATGGTGGTGAAGGTTGGAATAGTGTTAAGTGTTGACCATATTTTTTACCAGTTGGTGTTCAGACCAGGGCTCAAATCCTGCAAGCATTTACCATTCTGGGTCCTACTGAGTTGGTCTTGCCCTCCTCACTGCAGAGGGTACCCTTTTTAATGGAGCCAGAGAAAAGGACACTGAACTCGCGTTGAAATAAGTGGTACTTTCTCTTGTCTCTGGCTTGGAGATTCCAACTCCATTTTAATTAAATTTGCCAAATAAAAAGAAAGGTCATGGCATTGCTGAAGTGACTTTTTTTTTAGCCAAGAAAAACTTCTGAGGGATGGTGGGGTGGGAAGATCTGCTTTTTAAGGTTTATTTTTGTAATTATGAATAAAGCTTTCTCTACTTCAGGTAGTACCTTTCCCCCCATTTTGCTGGCATGTGGTATTGTATAATGTTGCCTTGTCTAGGGAAACAAAACAATAATTTCATTCTCAGTTACAAAAGTTGACCAAGATGCACAAGTTGAAGAGCGGTAGGATTTGCGTTTTCCTTCCCAATGGGATGCGTCCTTGTTTTTTGCATACACGGTGTGTTATACTTTGTGAAGAGTCAGACAGCAGTCATGGCTTCTTCTGTTTCCTTGAGTACTGAAGTCCCAGAATATTTTGAAATGCGATAGTTTTAATTCACATTGGGGGCAGTTGGGATTCCGCTACATTTCTACCTGGCTTCATCATTCCATTCTGCTGGAGTCCAGTCTCATTTAAACATGTACTTGTAGGAGGACATAAATGTTACTTGTATTTTACAATGCTGTCACTGTGTGACATCCCATGTTGATCACACTGCACTCAATCAGCTGTGATAATTATTGCTTAGAAAATGCTGTAGGTATCCTAGGAGGCAGTGTGACTTCTTTCCTTATGGTTAAAACAATGTGATTATGGTCCTGAAAGATATTTGAGATATCAGCTGGGGTGGGGGGTGGTGTTTTTTGTTTGTTTGTTTATATCAGAATCCATTTTTTAAAGAAGAAAAAAAACCTATCAAGCTGGAAATGATGAGATGCTGTTTTTGTTCATTGTCAACAGTGTTGTGTTCATCTTATGTATGTTCCTTATTCCTAAGGAACGTACAGAAATAAAATTATTGAATAAGCAAATCTGTTGGCTGATTTTTCCAAGGTCTTTCAAAGGAACATTCTTTTACTGGTTTACTTTTTATTTACAAACTCAAAAGATACAAATCGTGTGTCTTTAACAACTCCCAAAGGTTTGAATTTCTTCAGAAAGTAGAGTTTGAAAAAAAACCATTAAAGTAGTAGGATCAGAAATCAGTCTCTCTGCCATAGCTTTGTCTGGGTTTATGAGTTAAGCTGACATAAAAGTGCCACCCCTCGTCCAATCCAGTGTTCCTCTGGTTTATCTGAAGGAAGAATCATTGCAATCACAAAATTGGTGGAGTGGCCAGTAGTGGACAGAGTTCCTCTTCTTTCACTTGTCTTGTACACTGGAGCTAAGTAACTGGGTCTTTCAGGAATGTCTAACCTTCTGCAAGGCTTTAGCCACATCTGCAGGGGAAAGCACAAAGGGCCCTGTCATCAGCCATGTTGGATTATGTACAATTTGCTAAGCAAAAATAACATGCATGCAGACACAACATCCCTTCTTCTACACTGAATAGAGCATTCTTCATGCAGCTCTGGCCCATCGCTAAATCCAAGAGCTAGTCCCATCTAGAGCAACCCCATTGAATCAGTCACTGAATATGAAAATCCTGGCTGGTATCCTGGTCAGTATTTAGAATGTCGAAAATCAGATTCATGATTTTTGTGGGTTTTTCGGACTGGAAAGGTAACACAATATATATAGCCAAGTCCTTTCCAGGCAAACATTTTCTGAAGATGCCAGCCACAGATGCTGGCAAAATGTCAGGAAGAAACTCTGCTAGAACATGGCCACATAGCCCAAAAAACCCACAAAGAACTATGGATGCCGGCCATGAAAGCCTTCAACTTCACATCAGATTCATGACATCGTAAATTTTGAAATTCCCATTTAAGGTCATTGCACCATTGCAATGACCAAAAGGAGCTTCCAAAACCTACCTCAACAGTCCCCATGACACAAATTTTTGAGATGCTGAGGAACAGGGACAGTGAGTGAAAAGTATGTGGCAGTGAGGCACTTTGTGACAGACAACCACTAGGTCCTTGGGTCTAGCTATAGCAGCCTGTTGCCAAGTCCTTCACTGCCAGGAAAGGGCTAGATATTACTACTCATTCCCTGCCACTCCCAGCTTCCCTACATTTTGTAAACACAATGTTGGTTGGAGAGACCTGGTTTCTAAGGTAGATGCAAGTTGAAAAGAAACCCACAAAATGCAGTATCTTGGCCTCCCATGGATTCAGTAGGTTTACTTTAGATTACTGATTTGTTTTAGGCCTAAAAACGTTTAACCTTGTTATGTGCTCTCGGCTATTACAGCATAATTTTAGAAGTTACAGCCAGGTCACACAGGAACCTTGTACATGGGAATTACTGGAGTCCAGTATTAATCTGCATGTATGAATCATAGAATCGTAGAGTAGGAAGAGACCTTGAGGGCCATCCAGTCCAACCCCCCTGCCATGCAGGAACTCTCAGTCAAGCATCCCTGACAGGTAGCCATCCAACCTCTTTAAAGACCTCCAAAGAAGGAGACTCCATCACTCTGAGGAAGTGTGTTTCACTGTCAGACAGCCCTAATGTTGAGCTGGAATCTCTTTTTGTGTAGCTTGCATCCATTTTCCAGGTCCTGTTCTCTGGAGCAACAGAAAACAAGTTTGCTCCCTCCTCAATATGACATCCCTTAAAATATTTAAACAGGGCTATCATATCATCTCTTAACCTTCTCTTCTCCAGGCTAAACGTCCCCAGCTCCCTAAGTCGTTCCTCATAGGGCATGGTTTCCAGACCTTTCAGCATTTTAGTCGCCTTCCTTTGGACATACCTTTGGACCATTGTTCATTAGTTTGACTACTACAATCCAGTTTGTTTCAGTGTTTAATATTCAGCTGCAAGGTAGAGTAATGTTGGTATTGGCTAATGAAGGGGCTATTACAATAAATGACTTTTTAAAAGAGACATCATACCCCCTGGAACACATGTGATCTCATTTGATTAGAGGCGAAGCAGCATAAGGTTTGCTTAGTATTTTGGATGGAAAATCACCAGGGATCTCCAGGTAAAGTTAGGAAAGAATCCTGCCTGAAACTGGAGAGATGCTGCCAGAACACTGGACAAATGGACCAGCGGTCTGACTATACAACAGCGTCCTGTGAACTTGCATGTATGAGTTATCCTGTTTCAACCCAATGCCATGCCAAATAGTTCAATGGAATTTACAATGCTAGCACAGATGCATAGGATAGGACTGCAGCCTATGAGAGCAAGCTTAACCATCTACTGTACTCAAAAGGAAGTCTCCAGTGAGTTTGATACAAGTATAATTAAACTAGTGTGCTCTTTACTCAATTTAAGATTTATAATGTAAATACTAACCACTGGCATGTTATCATAAAGGATTTTGGGATATGATTCTCCTAATTTCTTAGTCTTCCTGTTCCAGCGAGCACCATCCAGGAACAAGCCATAAACGTAGACACCTACATTTATTTAGAAAGAAACAAGAAATAGTACACCAAATGGCAAAGCAAAGTAAAGGACACATATACTGTATATACTCGACTATAGATCAACCTCAGGTATACAGTAATTTAAGGTCAGATTTGGGGGCCAAAATTATGGATTTTGATATAACTCATGGATAGGTCGAGGGTAAAACTTAGGGGCATGTAACAAAGGATCAAAAGGATGAAGAAAAGGAAAACAATGCCAAAGAACATACAAAATTCTAACAGGCATCACTAGGTTCATATTAAAGGCTGGATGGATAAATGAATAGAGGTGGGTCTGTGCTTCCAGGACATTATGCTGTTGCCTTTCACCAAGGGATGATTCTCTTTTTATATAAGGGTTAAAATACAGTACATTAACATAAGTCAATTTAGAGTTTTTTGGGTCAATATTTTTTACTAAAATGTCTACTTGTCCAGGAGTATAGACAGTAGTAGCTGTTAGAAGGGCAGGGTCTCTCAATAGCTGTCGTGTCATCAAGGATTTCACAACTGCTGTATTGCTACAAACAGCTGCCAACGTTTTCCAAGCATGCATTTCATCATTTCCACTGATTCTAGAAATAAAACCGAAGCATTGGACTGTGGTGTAGTTGACTGGGTGAGCAAGAGATAAAGACCGAGCTCATATTTACAGATTGTAGTAGCAGTATCCGTTAAGTTTGTTATGAGCTTTCAGGTTAGTTCCAACTGATGGCAACCTTATCATGGGGTTTTCTTGGCAAGATTTATTCAGAGGGGGTTGTCGCCTTCCTCTGAGGCTGAGAGAGTGAGACTTGCCGCTGGGTTTCCATGGCTGAGTGGGGAGTTGAACCCAGGTCTCCTGGAGTTCTAGGGCAAAACCTTGTTAGTGACACATACAGGCATACATTATTGTATGCACATAAAGTGAATTGTCATAGCTAGCTGATGGTGTACTCCAAGTAGCAGAAAAATATCCAGTGCCTCTGCAGTTGCACTGCATTTGCACAATAGACTGTTAACCATGCAAACTGATCACTTATCCACATGCACTGCTATTTTGTTTCATAGGTAATAACAGCATAACTGTGGACATCAATGCTACCATAAAACAATGGAGGCTCTCCGCCCCGTCCAACATTCAGAACAACTACTGGTCCTCAAGTATTGGCATAGCATTAGAATTGGATCCAATCATCAGATGACCCCCTGCTAGTTTGATTTGGGGACAGGGGGGTAGCATCACATTTCGTATGGCTGCAGGCCACTGCATGAATCCCTTGCTGCTAGGGGTAAAATTGGACCCACAGCATCCAGGATGGGTATATTCTTACAGGCTTTCATTCCCAGAACCCTTAAAGGGATCCCCAAATCTTGGAGGAGGGCATGTAGGCGCCATTCGCTCCTAAAACAGATCTGATCCAATGCCCCACACACCATAGAGTTAATGGCAAAGAAAGTAAACCAAAAAGAGCCTGAAACCTCACATGATTTAGAGAATTCTGTAAACACACATTACAAAAGGAGCAGGAAGCTGCCTCATCTAGTAGAACAGGTAGGAATACACATGTTCAACAAATCCCTGCTCAGCCTTGAAGCTCTGCAGGTGACTTTGTACCAACAACTCCCAACCTAACATCCTAATCTAAATTATGCTGTGTTGGAGAACAAGTGGGACAGCATTTCCCCCCCAAATAGACACCCTTACATCCAGGGTATGCTACCAATATGACCATTACAGATTAAGAAAGGTTTGGTGGTACATTCACCATCTTCAGGAGCATGTTTGTATTCCTTGTCTTCCAGGACTTCATAGTCAAATCCTAACAGGTCTATTGGGATGGTGTATTTTCTGGCAAAGTTCTGCTGGGCACCAGTTAAGAAGGCTTGAGTGAAGAAAAATCCTGAAAGCCAGAACATTGGAGGAGTTCCATTCTCATACCATGTCTGCAACAACAGCAAGAGAGGGTGAAGGAAAATATTTAGTAGAAAAATTACTTTCGTGCAGAATCAAAGAAAGGAAAAAAACCACACACACATTGGCCAAGCTTGTTATGCTCACCTGCAAGAATTTCAGTCTGGTAAGAAAATCATTCACATAGCTGCCAAGCGGTTTGAGGCTGGGATAAGACTTACTCATCCACATGCCTGGAATCTTGCCCTTCAAAATGCTGTTTACCACTTCTTCAAGTTCTGCCGACATCACCACCAGTCCCTGGATGAGAGACACGTGAAAGAGAACAACATATTAGTGGGCCCAGTTTCTCACCTTACCAGGCAGTTTCTCAGCCTCCTCAAGCTATTTCTTTGGATCTGTTTAGCCCATTTCAATGGCAACCACTCACAGTAGTGTAAAACAGTTGCTACCCAGAGATCTACCTGTCTTACAAGCTTGCACTCATGTATTCAAAATAATCTTATGTTGTACCAGTAGGCAAGGATGCTTGATGATATGGCTGTAACATCAACTAGTGATGCCAGCCCTGTTCCATTTACACTTGTGCAAGGCAAAACTTACTTGGAGTTCTCACTTTTGTGCAACACTTGTAACACAGGTGCATGGCTATCTGCGGCTCTTCTGATGTCAGTCTCCAGTTCCACTCAGTCCCTCTCAGCCTGGCTACTAATGAAGACTCATGGGAGTAGCAGTTCACCAAATATCTGGAGCAGCCAGATCCCTGCCAGATTAGAACTCTATCTCATACATACACCATGAGTTTTATCTGATTTAGTTGTACTTTATTCAACATGTTTATAGGGGACGGGTTGTTGTTGTTATTATTATTATCATCATCATCTCCTCCTAGATCCTTGTAAAAGGAGGAGTGAGCAATTTGTAGACCTTTAGATGTTGCTGGACTGCATCTCCCATAGAAGCATAGCCAGGGATGAAGAGTGATAGGAATTGCTGTTTTTGTTCAGGTTGCACACTTACAGTTGAGTTGCAGCCACTAGTAGTAGTATGAGTACTACTAGAAGTAGCTATCACATAAGGGGGGCGTTACAAGAGCTTTCCTGGCTGCATGGGGGCCGCAGATGCTTGTAACATCTGTAGCATGTTATGCTTTTCAGTTCCCCTTTTCTCATTTCCAGATCAGCAGCATTACATTATGCAGCACAGCATATTGGTTAGGAACGGATGCTGCTCACAAGCAACTGTTAAGGGCAGAGCTCAGGCATTACGATGACACCACCAGCTAAAAAGAGCAATTGGCACATTCCCAGAGGCATCCGTGACACTAATGGGAGTTGACAGCTCTTCTCACCAGTCAGCTCAAACTTTAACATGCCTTCCGGAACGGGCACCTCACCTTGATTGCTTTCTGGATGTTGATACAGGAGTCTCGTATTGTTTGCAGGAGTTTGTTAAATCGCCCCATCTCTTGGACAAGCACAGTGTTCATGCTCTGGGTGTAGGTGGTGGGGTATCTCCTCATGGCTGCTTCAATGTGAAAGTCATTGGGAAGTTTACTCTGGATGTCACTTGCCACCTCCCGAACAATTTCATCAGATGATTTAGCACCGGCACCTGACTCCCGAGACTGTTTTTGAAAAGGGAGAGATTAAACACAGCAAGGGCCAATTTGATACTTCAACGTAGCAAAGCCTAAGTAGAATTGATATAGGTTGTAGAACAAGACAATTTAGTATGATGCGAGATTAGGAAAGTTTTAAGTAAACACCCTTATATAATGTGACAATCTAAAAGAATCATACAAAAAACAGAGAAGGCAATTTCTTAAGATTACACTTACATATGTAATGAGAATTTGCTATTATTATTTTAAAATATATAAAAATATTTTTTAAAAAGATACTTCAACATAGTGAGATTTTATGAAGAGTGTATACTGGGTAGATGGGACATTATTTTGATCTAGCTAACTTAACACA
>NC_056522.1:193422679-193425004 GCF_019175285.1 Sceloporus undulatus | reverse complement strand
AAAAGAACCACATTCTGTTAGAATGGACATTGAGCTGTCTTTTGTGATTCTGTCTTCTACCACTGGGCACCATTAGGTTTATGCCTTGTTGGCTTGGGGAATAAGGGGACCCATTCTCACTTACATTTTAAATTGGTTTGTGAATTTCCTTGATGCCAGGTTGCAGATTTGATTCAGGCCAATGCATAGTTCCGACTATGGAAGTGAATTGTTTCCTTATTCCACATCGTTCCCACTAGTGCACCTCAGCTTTACATGCGGCCTGGACTGGAGTCCGGAGAGCTTTGGCCAGGAGAGCCAGGGGATACCAGGTTTGTTGGGCTCCAAGGGCCCCTTTCGCTCCGGAGGCAGAGAAGAAGACCCTCATCTCCAGGTATGCCTGCTGGTGACTGGATGGAGCCCTGGGACCACAGGCCCTCCTCTTTTTCCTGGAGGACACATCCTCCGTTCCAGCCTCCTGTCCAGGAAAAATCCCCAAAGGTCCTCCTTTGGAGGCTCCTGATTTAGTCAGGTCCTGCCTTTTGTGGCATGTCCTCACTTTTGCGGGGCCTGATCCTCCTTGCCACTGAGGACACCTGGAGTGTATCATTTTTGATATAAGCACATAAAGTAGGTTTCAGTCTGTTAAGAGCTGGCAAGACCCACAGAAATCAATGGGAATTAAGTTGTGACAAGTCCTGTGCCATTTGTTTTCACTAGGCCAAGCAGTACAACCTGAGGCATCTCTACTCAGAAGTATGCACCCCTGATCACACCAGGACTTTATTATTACTATTACTATTTATTTATATCACCACTGATGTACATGGAGCTTTGCAAGAGAATAAAGTATTTATAACTGTTTCAATATAAAATACTAAAACACAACACTAAAAATGCAATAGCAAATTACAATAATAAACTACACAGTGCAAAAAAAAAAAAAAAGCTACTTATTCCCAGGGCAGTATGTACAAGATTGCCTATTGCTGCACTGTGCCCACTAGAAAACATTAAGGTACACGTAGGGTATAAAATAGTTCCATCAGAGTTTCCATATGCTCCTCATGTCTTCAGTCTTTGATAGATACTAAAAACATATTTACATAAGCAAGCCTTCCCTCCCAAAATGAGTATGGCCGAGATTCAGCACCAGAGGTATAACTACAATATCCATCTCCTGATACAACTACTACAACTACTACGGTGAGTAGTCCAATCCGCCATTTTGTAGCTCCATCAGTGAGCAGAGAATTTTCAAAAGATCTAGCTGATCGGTCAGGGCAAGAGAAGCTTGGGCTGCCATCTTCTAATGCCAGCAGTAGGCAGAGAATCCTCATAATTATTGACATTAAGTTGATCCATGTTCACGTGTGCTCTTTGATTTGCATTAGACATTTCTTTTATTGCATTTAATAATGAAGTTAATAATTCAGTCTGTTTGTATATTTTCTCTTGCATGTTACTAGATGAATTTGGACTTTAAAGTCTCATTGTTAATTTGTTTTTCTTTATTACAGGTGCAGCTGATTCTGTGCTCTGGATCAGCTGCTGCAACTCTGAACTGTCTCAACCCAACTCTGATATTTCAGAACGGGGCATTGGCCTTCTCTCACCCTGATCAGTCTGTTGCTGCCTTGAGGATTCTCTGCCTATTGCTGGCATTAGAAAATGGCAGCCCAAGCTTCTCTTACGCTGACCGATCAGCTGGTCTTTTGAAAATTCTCTGCCCACTGATGGAGCTACAAAATGGCGGATCAGACTACTCACAGTTTGTTCTCCACAACCATTATTCTCTTGAACTAGGAGAAACCATTTTTGTTGCAGCGGTTTTTCTGCTATCTCCTGGTAAGTATTAGTTTGTTGATCAGCAT
This sequence comes from Sceloporus undulatus, assembly GCF_019175285.1. NCBI lineage: Eukaryota > Metazoa > Chordata > Lepidosauria > Squamata > Phrynosomatidae > Sceloporus > Sceloporus undulatus. The sequence goes on along the minus strand of NC_056522.1, from coordinate 193,423,151 downwards.
TGCACTTTTTGCTAACTTTTTGAACTACCACTATTTTTCCAATTAATTTTCCTTTTTTAACAAGGAGATTGGATTGATCCTCCCGCCATCCTGAGAATGCTGTGATCCTGATCACTGGGGAAGGGCAGGCATGGTAGTGATTAGATGAATGATCAAACTAAAGCTGGAGACAAGGAGAGCTGGGAATTACCTTGTTGTCTTTGATAAGCACATGCATTCATCTTCCACTATTAGCTCGAATCAATAAAGTGTGCAGATTTTTGAAAAACAACAAAAAGTACTTCTGCTTACTACACAGCAACTCAATAGAGATCTAGATTTTAAACTGATTGGGTGCCCTCATGAAACCTGCATGTTCCCCCCCCCATTTGATTTTTTAAAAAAGTTAGGGGAGTGGTTTAGATCTGGAAAACAGTATGGAGCAAAATGTCTGAAGACCTGCCATCCCTCCAGGAGTGTGATGCCAATCGTA
>NC_056522.1:193412593-193422669 GCF_019175285.1 Sceloporus undulatus | reverse complement strand
TATTATTATTATTATTATTATTATTATTATTATTATTATTATTATTATTATTATTAAGCTTTATTTATATAGCGCTGTAAATTTACACAGCAATGTACATAAAATATTTTAATTAGACGGTTCCCTGCCTTCAGGCTTACACTCTAAGAAGACACGACACAAAAGGAGAATGGAAGGGGGGGGGAGAAGAGGATCAGGTCCAGCATTCTTCTCTCCATCTGAGGCCTGGACTAAGGGAGATGGACAGATGGAGGGCTCTGTATCTTAAGGATAGGCCTGATGACATTGGCCCACCCTCTCTCTCTCTACCATCCACCTCAAAATACATGGTAAACTTAACCACAGTGGCATCCTGTTAGTCACATATGTTCCTGTTAGAGGAAGGAATTCTTTCATGAAAAGACCTCCACTTCCTCCTTAACACAGTTAAGTAGCAGTCAGGAGCATCTGAGAAGTATCTGACCATGTCCCTTGTAGTCAGATGTACAAGTATGACATCTCCAGATAACTCCAGGAGGTCCTGGAATATGTCTTTGTTATTGTGTGTGTGGCTACAGGGGACTTGGCCACCACAGGACTGTATTAGAAAGCCTCAGTAAAGGGAATCCTATAGGAGGGAAGTGAGAGCAGAATTACCTTGGGATTATGCTGGCATCAGCACTCTTCTCAACACTGCACAAGGGGGTTTCCAGGACCTCCTTGCACAATATTTTTTCTCATAGTATGTAATGACTGTAGGTCTACGCCCCTAGCCCAAATGGACATTGACTGGCTCAGAAGAAATGTGCACTCCATCTTTCCATTTAGGATCTCGGCCAGGATCTTGCTGCTGTCAACTACCCGTGCTTCAATATGTATCAGAAATATGATGCGCAGTAGTATCTCTGCTAAGTCTTAGAAGTCTTTCAGCTAAGATTATTTTGTAAGACACTACAGGAATATTGTAGTCTCTTTAAACAACAAAACAGACAGAAAGGACATTGTATGCATTCTAGGTATCTGTGTGACTGTGTTCTGCAATCATAATTAAGTACTAGAAAGCTATACTATATTCAGGTAAGCCAGGATACTATTTCTTGAATTTCCCATGACTTTGTTTTCTGTGAATTCTCTAGAAAATTGCTCTTTTGAAAGCACATCATGATGTGCCACATCATTGAGTGCCAATGAATTCATGAATATTGCAGTAACAGTAATGTAAAGAAAAAAAAGAGCAGCTTCTCGGAATTTTAACTTTTATGCTAAATTGTGATCAATAATAAAACAATTCTTGGTAGAACTACATAAGCAGCAATTTTAATGCATGCCCCTGGCATCTCAAATGAAAACAGATGTACCTGTGTGAGAAGAATATTATCAAACAACAACCGTGTTTCGGCTTGATCCTTGGTGATGTCAGCATTGGCATTCATCCCAAAGATTTCTGGGGCAGGATTCAAAGGAAGAGTCTTGGTGTAGTCAATGTAGCTTAGATACTGAAACAGAAGGGGACAGAAAATTATAGATTGCTTGACCCTGGCCATTTCTGATGCTGGGAGCCAAACTGATATGTAATGTTTCATCCAGCATAGACTACATTCATCTTTTTGACTGACTGCTTGTATGATTGGGGTCAAGTGGTGTAAACATTTTTCCCAACAGTGCCCACAGTGGTTTCCAGTACTTCCTTGCTCAATGAATTTTCTCAGGGCTATGCAATGGCTACTCAATGGCTTCCAGATGTAGCTCTATTCTCCCAGCCCCAATAGACACTGATTGGCCAAGGAGGATGTGCACTGAAGGAGCTCTCATATTGCTTGCTAACCAATGCCCCCCATAGGTACACTAATGGAACTTTATGCTCTGCCATCATCAAATAGAATCTAGGCTGTAAAATCCTTGCTGTGGAAGAAAGTTATAGATTTTCCAAAGCTCCGACATCCTCAGGAAGAGAACAATACTCATCAGGTCTGAAATTAACCCAATGTCAATTAGCAAAATGCCAATCATTGTGACCAGAGTAAGTCCAAGATATTTTCCTTAAAAAGCAAAGGACAAGATTACATCCATTCTCACATTTTACTTACAGAAGCTGACTGGACTTCCAGATACTCTTATTACAGTTACTATTATTACTACATGTAACTATCTTCAACATTCTGTTGAGGTCAAGCTCTTGGGCATCACCTATTTTATTGCACAGGGGGATTACTCTAGTAACAGGGAAATGAGGTTTGAGAACTGAATGACAGTGCCTTGTGAAATTTCATTTGAACGATTTGGGATTGATTATAGTCAGAGGTGAGGCCGAGAGCTAAACCTGTCTCTCCTGAGCTGGGAATCAGGTTTCTAAATTAATGCAGTTATACTGTCTTTGATGCAAACATTTATTTCCTAACTTTTCTGCAACCACCCTGGAATTTATAGAGTGATCTGAATGCTTTCTTTATTATTTGTTTTTATGTACACTTCTTCAGAGCTAGCATTTTGTTATATTTGAGACAAAAGATAAGATGGCACCTGCTCCCTCATTCCACATATGGAAATTGGACTCTCAATTCCATCTTAATATTGCTAGTGGGGCAGCATCCTCTACCACACCTGAGGGCATCAAGCTGGTTTTGAGAATCACAACAAATTCTATGGCTTGCATAGCTCTATTCTCTGAGAAAGGCATGGTCAGAATATTTAGGAAGAATATCTAGAAGACCGCCACTGTTTCACTGCAGGATTTACCACCTGAAGTAGTAGTCTCACTCTGTCTAATGGTAGAGCAAACCTGATTGTGATGAGCATGATATAACTGGAGTGCAGAGGCTCTGTGCATGCATACAGAGAGCATCATTGTAGGACCTGCACCAAGAGATGTGTTCCATCTCCTGAAAGATCCAGGTAAGTGGAGGAGTCGGGCCACTTAGTGTCAACAATGACAATCAAATCCCCATTGTAATATTGTCTCTAATTGTGCAGAGAATGGTACACACTTCATTCAGTGATATTTTTGGGGTGGGGGCTAGATGTACTCTGTGCTCCAGCTTGGTCTGCACTAGGGAGGGAAAACACCATAGAGCACATCTGGCTTTCCTACAACTGTCTTAGACGTTGGACTCCACTGAAACAGTGACTCCTCCTCCTGGCTCTAATGCTCACCCAGTTGTCCCCCACTTCCATAAATCAGGAAAGGAGAGCCACTTTCACTATTGGGCCCAATGAAAGTTAAGATACTTACTTCTCCTTCAGGAGGGGCATAGTAAATGCCACTAGCATCAAACTTGTAGTCAGGATCCGTAAGAATGATTGGATTGTAGAACTTGTTTAAAATGCTGCGTAGTGTGCGCCGGTCCCAATCGTCCGTAACCCTGCCACCATAATTGCACTCGCCTGTCATGTAGCGGATAGCATCAAAGGGCAACTCCTGAAACGTACAAGACCAACACATTGGTGAATTCTCTGTGTTCTCTCAACATGTGAATGCTCTCATTGAAATTTTGCCTAGAAGATTAAAACACACAGGAGTTTGGACTCCAGCAATTTTACTTTCTTTAAAAAAAAACAACTATCTGTAGCCTGGCTTTCCTCATAGACAACAATCAGTATGTAGTTGAAGGAATCATACAGCCCACAGCATCCTTGTAGTTCCTGGACCAACCCCACACTATATGTCCCCTCCAAAAATCCTGGAACATCATGTCATGATTCTCCTTTAAACAGGGTGTGCTGATCCTCATACTTGAGATAGTCTATTTTCTCCTCACAACTGGAAGTTATTTTTACACCAGAAGTAATCTTCCAACCATTTCCTCTTTTGCTTAGAGTCTCTGATGCAGCTCCTAGAGGGTCATGGGATGGGAAAATGGCTTATTTGTCAAATGGTAAATGGGAATCTCACCCCACATGCACTTTTACTGCCCAAGACAGTGAAAAAGAATGAAGGGATGACAAGATTCCTCAACAGCACTTGGTTTCTTGGAAATGCTGGCTGACTTGTTTAAAGTTCCTAAAACATCCCCAGGAAACCATGTCAGTTTGCCCAGAGATCTATGTTAAATATACCTAAATACAGGATTACGGGGACAATTTAATTATATAAACATGACAGCAGCAAGAAGATAGGGAAGACACTCCTGAGTTTTGTTCTTCTCCTTCCCCCTTAAAATTTCACCAACCCCAATTACAAAAAAGAGAGAACAGTTTCACCCTTTCTCTTTTGCCGCAATACACTCCCCCACCCTTATGATCAGTTCATGCTGAATTTTCAAGATCCCAAAGATCTGGCTCATTATTGAGCTATAGATACCAGATTTTTATCCTGCCATTCTACCACAAATTTCAGGATGGCACCTATATTTCCTTAGTGTTTATTCTCATAAAATGAAATGAGGCGGGTTATGCTGAGAGACAGTGACTACCACAGGGTCATTCCATTAATGTTGTGACTCCTTTGACACTTTATCACACTACACTGTTATAGCACTAGGATCCACTTTAACTGCCATGGTGATATCCTGTGGAATTCTGGGTTCTGTAGTTTGGTGAGGCAGCAAAGGATCTCCCTGGCTGAGAATTCTAAAGGTTGCTTCCTAAACTATAAATCCCAGGACTCAACAGGCTGTTGCCATGACAGTTAAAAGTAGAATATATCGCTATAACAGTGTAGTGCAATGCGAAACTCCAGCTACACTTTGCAGGCTCCCCATAGCTCCTGTGCAGTAGTTACAAGAGTTCCTAATAGCATCAGAAGATTGTGGAAGAGCACCTGCCTGCCATGCAAAAAGCCCCAGGTTCAATCCCTGGCATTATACAAGTAGATAACCCCTGCCTGAAACCCTGGACAACTGCTGGTGGTCAAAGTGGATGGTCCTGAGATAAAAAGACCATTCAACAGACATAGCTCCCTTCACAGACAACAAAACGTTATGATACCTCATATTGATTCAGGAACATATTCAGCTGCTGGACACTAATCCGGAGATCAGTCTCATTGAACTCATAAGGAATATTCCAACCCAGTGGTCCAAATTTCCGTCTCTCTTGAACCAATGCATGAAAGAAGCAGAGGCCATATAGCAGTTTCTTGAATTCAGCCTTTGTGGGGTTGGGAGAAGAGAAAAACATGGAAATGAATGACACATTTGTACTTTTCTTGTGGTTCTTAGATGCACAGCCATGGAAACCTCAGTGCTTATTTACATCCCTTCTGACCATAGATTTACATTTCTGACTTTACATTTACATTTTTTCTGATCTAATGCCACTCACTTCCTCCAGGGAGCTCAGAGGACTCTAGGCAGGCCTCACCATTCAGGTTGTTTAGCAGACCAGGCCTGGTGAGCTTGAGCAGCAGAACAGCATAGAGTACCTTCAGACCATCCTTTCTGGTCTACAATGCAACATGAGATGGTGGGCTAATTTCATTTACTTATTTACCACATTGTTTTGGAATCCCATTCTACCCACCAAAAAGCCATGGAAGGACAAGCATGTTCTCAGACTCTGTCACCATGCCTCTACTGAAGCTTTTATGCCCCTTATGAAGCACCAGAAGAACGAAAAAAAGTGTTCAGGAGAAGGTTGGTGGTAAAGGTAAACGCAAAGGTTTCCCCTTTGACAAGTGTGTCTAGTTGTGTCTGGTTGTAGGGGGAGAAGCTCACCTCTGTTACTAAGCCGAGGGATCCAGTGTTGTCAAAGACAGCCCTGTGATTCTGTAGCCAGCATGCCTGAACAGAGCGCTGTTACCTTCCCACTGAAGTGCTACCTACTTTTCTATTTGCACTTTTACATGCTTTCGAACTGCTAGGTGGGCAGAAGCTGGGACTAGTGACAGGAGCACCCTCTGTAATGTGGTGCTTGGGTCTTGAACTATCAACCTGCCGACTTTGCAATCGTCAGAGTCAACATATTAACCACTACGTCCCAAGGCTGGTGGTATACAGTACTGTAGTACTATATACTGTACTCCAAATTAACCACCACGTCCCAAGGCTGGTGGTATACAGTTCTGTAGTACTATATACTCCAACGCATCCTGTAATAGAGTAGCTGCAATCCATTGGCTCCCATGCTATGGAAGTTAACTCAGGAAACATATATTCAGATGACTCCCTCTTGGCCAATAAAAGCAACAAAGTGTTCCAAGACTCCTTAAGAACCAAAAAACGTCTTGTGGACATAGTAGACACTTTTGTGGACTATTCCCCCATGTCATATGAAGCCTATGCCATTATAAAATGGATGCATTTCTCTCCTTCAGTTTCTCCCTGCTACAAAACGCTGTTCTTGGGTATTTTTTTGTTTTTTCCTGTTTTTTAAAAAAGTTCTGGATTTTTTAATTGCCAAGCAAGCAGAAAAGGATCAGCAGCTCAGCTTAACCACAACTATCCTCCCCTTCTTAATTATGATACCGATCATGGAAACTATCTTGGGTCAAGCTACTCGCTCTCTAAAACCTAATTATGAAAACAGCAGGTGGCTCCCCAGTCTTAGCCATTATTCTAAAGAAGGTGTTTATGAGTGCCATTCATCAACCCTGCCTGGCCATTTTAGCAATCCCAGTTTGAGGAAGCTCCCATTTTAATGCTGTTGATTAAAGACTTCATTCACAGCAGTGCCAGGCTCAGCTATTCTTCTGCAACAGAAATTTCTCCCCCGCCTTGCAAATTTGTGTCAGGAAATGGCTTCTTCCTGATTCTTTAAAATGAGAAGCTATATTATTGATGGGACACCACCAAAGCTTGGCAGAGGAGAAAAGGAGAGCCTGGTGATAAAACAAAAATAAAATTTTAATAAAATCTGCTATTACTGCATCCCAGGAGCCAGTAATCAGTATAGGCATCAGTGCAGAGAAGGAGGACTATTACATTTGGAAGGTTTTATACCAGCAAACACATCATCAGTTTGCCAGGGTCTGTTTTATAGTCGCTTGACAGGAAGGAGAAAACGGAGCTAATAATGGTGTACTAACAGGCCTTTTACAGCCATTAAAAAACTCAGGGTCAGAGATGGGGTCCATCAGATATGAACGGATCACATTTGCCCGTAAACCTTTCGGGGCCTCGTTTGTCATCTTCACTCCATTCTGCAGTACTGAAACGGGGAAATTGGGAGATGGGTAGCTTGTGAGCCACATGCGGAAATCAGGATGTGTTGTGTCTGGATTTAATTCCTAAAGGAGAAAAAAGAAGAAGAAAATTCTGTGTAAGGACAGCACTCTGCTTTTTCCCCAAAAAACATGCTTTGGGGAGCTGTAAAAGAGGGTTTTCAGCATAACAGCAGTCTGCAAGGATAATAATAATAATTTTATTTATACTGCCCCGCCTCTCCCTGTGGATTGAGGCGGGGTTACAACCCAGTAAAAACATACAATACAATCAATAAAATACAACAATTCCAATAAATACATCATATCAGCAATAGTGGTATCACTTAGAGATAGCTTATCATTTTACAGTGGTTTTTACAGAGAAACATCCTTGAGGATTTATGGGTGAATATCCTAAACAAGTTCAGATGGGTAGGCCTGCCAGAAGAGCTCTGTCTTAATTGCCCTCTTAAAGGCGTCCAAGGTAGTGATGAGACAGATCTCTTCTGGCAGGCCATTCCACAGTTTAGCGGCAGCGGCAGTGAAGATTCTTTGGGAAATCATAACCAATCTAGTTGTTTGTATTTCCAGTAGATTTTCCCCAGATATTCTGAGAGTGTGGGGCGGATTGTATAGGGAGAGGCGTTCCCACAAGTAACTCGGGTCCAAGCCATGTAGGGCTTTAAAGGGACAAAAATCAAGACACCACTGCAAAACACCATATTGGATTTAGGCCAAAAGGATCTAGATTTGTGTTCACTGCAGTGTCAACTTTCTGTATGTTTTTATCAGAACCATCAATTCTCCAAGTGTGGTCTTCAGTTGCAGACAGATATGCAAGAGAAACTCTTCAACATGACATGGCTGATCTATTCACAGTACTGTAATTTGTTGTTGTTGTTAACTGCCCTCAAATCGATCTCACCTCATGGCAGCCCTATGGATGAGACATCTGCAAAACTCTCTGTCTTCAACTGCTCCGCTCAATTCTTGCAACCCCATACCTGTGACCTCCGTAATAGAGTCCATCCAGCTGGCATGTGGCCTTCCTCTCTTCCTACTTTCCTCCACCTTTCCCAGCATTATTGTCTTTTCCAATCAGTCCTTCTTTCTCATGATGTGTCCAAAGTATGACAGCTTCAGTTTGGTCATCCTGGCTTCCAGGGAGGTCTCTGGCTTGATCTGCTCTATGACCCATTTGTTTGTACTTTTGGCTGTCTCTGGGATCTTTAGCACTCTTCTCTAGCACCACATCTGAAATGAATGGATTTTCTTTCTATCTTCTTTCTTAACTGTCCAGCTCTCACAGCCATTCATGGTAATAGGAATACAACAGCTTGTATAATTCTAATTTTTGTTGATTGTAAATTGTTGATAATTCTTCCTCCTATTTTCACTCCTCCTTCTTCTATAGCCAAGCCTGTTTTTCTTATAATATTTTCTACATACAAGTTGAACAGATAGGGTGAAAGGATACAGCCTTATCTGACTCCTTTGCCAATTGGGAACCATTCTATTTCTGCCTGTTCTTTGCCTGAGTACAGATTCCTCATCAATAATAAAGCGAGTCTTTTGGCAACATGGAATACACACTTACATACCCAAGAGATGCATATGTACAATACTGTACTTTTAAATTAATATTCTGAATGGCAAATTCAAATCTAGGCATTTCTGAACAATTTGCTGCTTTAAAAAGTCCATTTACACAAAGTTGTTGAAATCTATATTAGAATCAAGTATAGATCATGATAAAACTTGTTTTCAGGATTCAATACAATTTGGTATTGGAAAGAAATGCATCCTGCAACTTCATCTGAAGTACATTCAGATATTTCAGTATAATCTGACAAAGTTCTTATGAATCTGAACCACTTTCTTCAGTTGAAACAGCCTCCTAGGAGCTCACAAAATATTCTTCAGAGGGTTGGGAGACACTCCCCACCACCAAAACAGATTCTGGAATGATCTGGGAAGCTACAGGGTGGAGGAGACAAATAAAGTCTCACCATGCATGCACAAAATGAAGTTTGGATTCTGTCTCCAGAATTCAAGTCAAAGTTTAAATCAAATGGAATGTATTTCTTGATAGAACCAGTGGTGTCACTCAGGTTAGCATCACCCAATGTGAAACAAGCTGGGCACTCATTTTACTGACCTACGAAAGGATGGAAGGCTGAGTCAACCTTGGAGCCCCATGGATTGAACTCACAACCACTGCACCACCAAGGCTCCCCAAAGACCCAAGTTCCCACCTTGACTACATAGATACCTATGGGAGGCCCATAAGCAGGACATGAGAGCAATGGCTTCTTCCTATTTGTGGCAACTGCTATTGAGAAGCATACTGCCCCCTTGTGGCACTCAACTGTAAACAGCAGTTATTGTAGTATTTACCTCACAGACTTTTTCTAGCATTGGCATCCATGATGTTGCTAGATGACAATTCTGCAGAACCACCCAACTGCCATCTTTCACTGACTTCTCAATCATACGCATGGCAATGGGGCCTTGGCCCTGGCCCAGTGACAAGGAACTCAATTTCATTGCACCAAAGCCCTGCATGTACAACAAAACCATTGAGTGAGGTAGAAATGAGAAGACATCTTTGAAGGTCACTAACACAATAAACTTGCTGAATGAAATAATGTCAGCTCAAGTCAAGCTCCCCATGTTAAACAAATGCAATCAGTAAAGGTCATGGAAAAAGCCCTCTCATTTCCTTTTGCTTGTTGAGTTGTATGGTTCGCTAAGAAGTTTCAGCATGTGGCTCTATGTGGGCCCCTCTAATCAAACCTTGGTTTTCTTTCATGAGGGATATGGCTCTGGATAATAATACTTTCTTTGACAAGAACAAGACCTGTTCTGGTTGTGTTTTGGGTTTCAAGGCAAATACTGCAATGCTATGCATATTTGCTCATACGTTCTACAGTGTTCAGCATAAATTATTCCTAAGGAGATAGGACTGCAGCAGCCTAAGGCCTGAATCCTACTGTTAGAGTAGAACCAGTGGAATTTG
>NC_056522.1:193353618-193412583 GCF_019175285.1 Sceloporus undulatus | reverse complement strand
TATTCACTCCCCATTCAGATATTAATTCAATGAGTTTAGTCTAGTTGAGACTACCAATAGGATTCAGGCCTAAGTGTGCAATTTTAGATGCAAGTTTAAATTTATGCTTGGGAGTAAGCTCCACTGAACTCAACGGAACTTCCTTTTCAGAAGATATACACAGGATTGTAATCTGTACATGTACAAGGGTGTTTTTAAAAGGTTTCCTGCATTATTCACCACCACCACCAGCTCCACCTTAATAATGTTTTTTAGTGTTGTATACAGTTATTACTAATATGTCTGCCTCTTTTTGGTCTTAAATAGGTCTTCAAGGTCCCTGTTGGCTCAGAACCAACACTTTTGCAGAACCAATGGGCAAAATGCCCTCAGTGAGTACCATCTCTGCATGGGTCTGCCTCTTCCTTGCTAGCAAATAAGGAGGAGCAGCAGGAGGGCTATAAGGCTTGGGATGGGGATAAATAAGAGGAGAAAGAATCTAAGGCGGGTTACAGACCGCCGAAAAGCGGCAGTCTGCACCCGCCCTTTTCCCCGCCGGATCGGGGCCTCAGTGGCCAGAGGGGCAGCCGCTGAGGCCCCGATCCGACGCTTTCCAGGCTGCGGGGAAGCGGCAAAAGGCCCCTTCCCCTCAGCCTGGAAAGGGGTGTCCTTGGGGCTTCAAGCCTCAAGGACACCCTGCGGCAGCGGCGTCGCCAGGCACAGCCGTCTGAAGGCTGCGCCCAGCGACGCAAACAGCAAAAGGAGCTTCCGTTGCGGAGATCCTTTTGCCAGCCGGGGAAGGGGTGTACTATGTGCCCTGGCGCGGCGTGACGACGTCACGGCTGCGCCACCCCGCATAGAGGCAGCGCGGTCGTGACGTCGTAATGGTGGCGGCCATGTGGGACAGCCACCACCATTTTGTGCGTGCTCCACGCGTGCTAGGTTTGGGGACGTCCAGAAAGGACGCCCCTTTCTAACCCTAGCACACGCAGAGCGCGCACTTTTAGGCCCGTTTGTAACGGGCCTAAGTGTAGGAGCAAACATTAGTGGCCTTTCTAATCTTGGCCTATCTTTGCACCACACCTTACAACATCCATATAGATGATAAAATGTTGTACTAGATTCTAAGCTCACAACTTTGTGAATTATTATGTCTCTATGTGAGATCCTGGATAGCAAAAACTTTACCTAAAGAATTCCAGGTGTTCATTTCAGGTATTCATAGGCTTCCTCCATTTCCTGTAATGGAGGAAGGAGACTCATGGCCTTGTATGCATCTGGCATACATGTAGATGTTCCTGGACCACAATTCTCTGAATTTATCACCAGTGGCTATTCTGGCTAGGGGTGCTGAAAGTTGTAATCCAACAACATCTGGAAGATCACACGATTCTTCCAGTGAAGCAAATAGAGAATCCTTCTGTTACAGGACTTCAAGATGAGTGTATTTCCAGCCAGAGGTTGAGAGATATGTCTACTCATCAAAAAGCAATAAATAGATTCATAAAGCTTGGAAAAGTTCCCTTTTTTGGACAGTTTCCAGGATCGTGCAGTCATAAGATCCCAGAATCTCCCAGTGCACATGGGTACTGCAATATGCATTCATTCAAAGAGAAATATAAAATGAACACTTGGTATCTGTTAGAATTTTGTTCCAGGACCTCCTATAGATACCAAAATCTGTGGATGCTCAACTCCCATTGAATACTCTGGGATAGTAAAATGGTGTCCCTTATACAAAATGGTAAAATCAAACTTTCCGTTTTGTAAAGTGTATACACACACACACACACACACACAGTGGGACCTCTTTATCCAGTGAGGATCCATTCTGCCCCCCACCCCCATGGATAACAAAATCCACGAATGCTCAACCCTGCATTGTTCCCAATGACAGCACAGCAGAGTGCATACAGCTGCGCCATCATTAGGGACAATGGGACTTCAAATGAAGTGTACATGCTGCCATTGCAGATAACGCGGGCTTGCCATTTGCAGATGCTCAAATCTGGGAATAGTAAGTCCACAAATACTGAGGTCCCAGTGTGTGTGTGTGTGTGTGTGTGTGTGTGTAGCCATGGATGGTTGAATCCATGGACAGAGAGCGCCAACTGTATATTGGAGTTCACATCTGTAAACTAGCAATCTAGCACTCACTAAAGCATGAGTTTGAACTAGTGATATATTACTGATGGTCCCAGCTTTAAAACCTCACACTGGTGAAGTACTGTAACAGTGTCAGACCATCAACATACCTGGTCATCAGCAAACTTCAGAAGAGCTGCCATGGGATCAGCACCAGGTGACAATACAAAAATGAGAGGAGCGCAGCAGTGACTATCACCAAATGCCTTTGACAAGTCAAAAGGAGGTGGCTCAATGAACATACGCCCCAAGTTGCCAATTATAAACTCTTGCACCATTGGAATAATCTAGAAAGCAAAGAGATAACACTGGGAAAAAAGGCAATTTACTCTTTAAAATCATCATTTGTACATTATATGTTTCAATGAAGGTCAAAGAAGCTAAAGTGCCATGGATTTGTAATGGAGTTATTTACATAGTTGTTTGATTATTCACAGTGAGCTACTCAGTACAAACAATTCAGTCACAAATTTAAACGAACAGATAAAAATGCTCTATTATTACTTTTTAGTTTTTAAAAATAAAAGAACAAGTTAATATTATACATTGGAAAGGCAAGAAACTGCAAATTAATAGAAAATAAAAGTTTAATATTTCATTACATTCTGTGATGACATTTTAATAACTTCAGACAACTTAATGCTTCTGATCTCCATGTGTTGAACTATTCCTGATACTGTGATCATTTGAAGGATTGCAGTGGCAGAGCTGGTCAGAGGCAAAGAACAACAATACCACTGTTGCACCAATTCCTTGCTTTTTCTCTAGTACCTGGCTCCAAATCAAACCTTACGTAGAAAGACATGTGTCTATTTGTCTGTCTAATCCATCACTGTCAATTCTGACTGGTATATGTGGCGCATCCAGGCTTTAGGAAGAACAGGCCTTCTCCATTGTCCTTCTAACTGGACCTACTAGGGCCTCAACTTGGGATATGCAACAGGCAAAGCAAATGCTGAACCACTGAGCTGTGGTCTCTTCCTTCTTTGTAGCCATTTATTTCATCTGTTTAGTACCTCTTCTATTTTCCACCCCACAAAGCATATTTTGATGCACCAAACTAGAGAGCATAAGAGCTGGATTTTCTCATCTACATAGTTTATCAGACAAGGGAAATTGGAAGTATAATCCAATGGCAATCTGAACGCAATCATGGGGTTTCACGTTATTGCATGACAGACTACCAAACGCAATTTCGGGCAATGGGAAGTCAGTCCGGACGCAATCATGGGGTTTCACGTTATTGCGTGATAGACTACCACATGCAATTTTGGGCAATGGCAAGCTATTTTTGGGCAATGGGAAGTCAGTTCGAATGCAATTCGAATTCATGTAAATTCGCTGAACAAGTGAATTCATGTGAATGAGTTCTGGCCCCACTTTCTTTTCATTCGAAATTAAGAGAAATTCCTCCCGTGTGATAAATGCCCTAGAAAATTTTAATAAACAAAAATATGATCCATTATCTCTGCATAATAGGTTGAAAACAACAGATAAAGCTTTTATTGATTTGGAGGAATGTCACTCTGATTTTGAGACTGAACCAGCTCCCATAATAGCTTACAGCTATTAGTAGTAAGACAGTCCCCTACTTTCAGGTTCAGATACTAACAGGTGCAACACAAAAGGAATGGGAGGGAAGGGGTGGGGAAGACCATCTAGACACTATTCCTTATTTGCACAGTACCCATCATTCTCACATCACTACCTGCCCACGCTGCAAAAACCTTCATGTTCACCTGATGATTTTTGCCTTTTAGGAACCAAAAGGAACCAGAAACTTTGTCCCACAAGTATTTATCTATACTTGTTGTTGTTGTGTGCCTTCAAATCATTTTCAACTTATGTTGACCCTAAGGCGAACCTCTCATGCATTTTCTTAGCAAGATTTGTTCAGAGGTTGCAATTGATATCTTCTGAGGCCAAGAGAGTGTGACTTGCCCAAGGTCACCCAGTTGGTTTACCTAACTAAGTCAGGATTCGAACCATGAGTCATAGCCCAACACTCAAACCACACCACCATGCTGGCTTTCTTACCTATGCTTAGCCTTTACATAACATGGGTTCACAGCCCTTTCATATGTGTTATCTCAGAACGCTTCATAAAAGCCCTCTGAAATACATGTGCATTATCATCTCATTTACTTCAGTAGAGTTTAAGGCTGAAGTATAGTGGCTTGTCTGAGATCTCCTAGACAGTATCCAGGTGAGGTAAGATTATTTGGGGGGGGGGGAGTTATGTAAAGTTATGTACAAGGTAAACAGCAATAAAGGGATTGGACTTTGATTCTGAGGTGAATAACCAGTAAATTACCAGCCTACTGAATTAACAAGGCATAGACGCATAAAAATTCTGGTACCCAGAACACATCTTGACCTAAAGGTCTTTCTCAGTGGGAGAACATGCAATAATTTAAAGAACAAAACTCTAGAAGCATTCTAAGCACCTATAGAGGATTTTCCTATATGGTTTCCTATATGGTATCTAGGGAAAAACCAGAAAACATGAAACTTGCACATTGAAAATCCCTGCTATCACAAGTGCACTGTGATAGCAAGTACCTTTCAGCAAAACAACTTTGCAAGGCAGCTGCACAAATCAACTGTGCAAGTGGTTACACAATCATTTGCACAATATAAACGATATTGGATACTACTCTTGCACTCTGAAAATGTATAACCAGCAGTTCAATAGGCATTGCACTAGCATGGCAACAAGTAAAGCCTAGTCCCGTGGTCCAAAGTGGTTTTTGTGGTCCTGACCCCCAAGATGCCCTCAGACCATGTTTTTTCTGTCAATAAACAAAAGAAATCTCAAACCTTCAAGGAGTATCTTTTACGCTAGTTCCAAGTCTGTTTTCCAAAATCAAAAGTGGACTTCTAGCCACTGTGTGCGTGCACACACACATTTATACATGCATCCATGTACAAATATATGGATATTATCTAAACCAGGTGTATAAATAAGGACTGCACTATCCTGGGGGTAAGTACCACAGAGCTCAGTGAAGCTTACTTTAAAACTGGAAGCTGCAGTCCTACATACATACTTTCTTGGGTGTAAGCTTAATTAAATTCAGTGGGGCTTACTCTTGAGAAAACATGCATAGGGTTACCCTATAGAATTCATGAAGCAAGCTCTATCAACCAGAATGAGACATATTTCCAAACCAACATGTTTTGGCCTGCTACAAGGTTGTTCAAAACTACAATGTGGCTAGGGTGACCAAACATCCTCCTTTTCCAGGACATGTCCTACATTTCAGCTTTCTGTCCAAGGGGAATTCCAAAATTTTCTTCATTTTGAGCATGGCTAAGAAGCATGCATTTTTATTTATATGATTGTTTTTAGTTTGTCCCAGATTTTTCTTGAATATCTTCATTTTGTGGTGCCTTGTCCTCCTTTGCAGTGAGGACATCCGGTCATCCTGGATGTGGCCATTTATTATAGGCCAAAATCAAAAACACTTCCTTAAGAGTAAGTTATTGTTGACCAAAGTAGAATTTCCTTCTGCTTAAGAATGAGCAACCGTTCTCAAGATACAAATACTGAATTTTTCCTCAATGAAATCATACAAAGATCCATTGGTCCCTTCTGGAAAAACCAAAAAGTCATGGGCTAAGTAATACAGCTATGAAACAACACCTCAGGAATTTAACAATTACAGTGAAGTAACTGAACTATGTTTTTTACACAACCCATCCTCAGAACATTCATTTGTTGAAAATAACAAGAGTATATATAACTGGTTCAAAGGACATTATTTCACTACAACTCTTTCACTTCTGACAGTTGCAGACACTTAATTTTTTAAATGTCTACAGGTGAAACCAATCCAGAAAGCTAACCAAATGACTTAAAGCCAAAGAAGTAAGCCATGCAAGAGGGTCAGAGTGGAGAAAGGAGGTTACTAAAGCAACATCTTAAATGGAGGCAATCCTGAAAGATATCCATGCAAATGCCAACACCCTCTTTGAGTTTAGGGATATGTATGAGTATGAAAATCGCTTGAAAACCTTCATATGCTGGCCTTTTAAGGAGAACTGCAATTGTACTCCTGAAAATGTAAGTCTATCAAGCTATGCTGGTGATGCATTGTTTAAAAATAAATGGGACACAAGCTTGGGGGATATCTATGCCTATTCAAAGATGTGCTAGTGAGTTTAAGGGGGCTTAAATATACATAAGCTTAGATAACACTTTAATGTGTTATTCTTTAGAAGTGTATGTTCTTGAACAAGGCTACTTAAAATTACTAAATACTCTGTGGGAAAACTTTATTTCAATATATTCTTCTCATACATTTTCATGTAATAGGACACAACACTTCTTCCTGGGTTTTTGTTTTCTAGCTATTTACAACTCTCATAAGTTCCAGCCATGGTTAGAGTTGTTGTTTTATGCCCTGTCTTTCACTCAAAAAATTGGTCCTCAAAGTGCCTCATACTTAAGACTTAATTTAAAACAAAACTGAAACAGGTTCAAATACTAAAAAACAATCCAAGTTGAAAGCCCCACTTCAAAATTACTGTTTCTTTTGACAAAAAGTAGATTTTATAGGGATGTGCTTTCATTTTGTTGCCTCGGTAAGCTGGAGAAAGCTGCTCCTGCTGGTAAAGGCACAAGGAATCTCCTAAGAAAAAGCTGAAATAGTATGCTGTTTTGTTTTGTTTTTTACTCAATGGGTTGGTATTAAACAGTTTTAATAGTTTAAGTGATTTCCATAATAACATTTATGTCTTTGTAAACTCTTTTAACTGTATTGTGTTAATTTTTGCAGGCTGTTTTGTGTACCATTACTGGGGAAAAGGTGGATATGAATGATAACAACAGAGGGTGGCAAGGCTAATTTCTTAAGATGGGAATCATGCATCCCTCCAGGTGTGTTTCAATTGCAACTCCCAACCTTCCTTATCCCTAGCTATGTTAGCTATGGTTGCTGGGAGTTGCAGTCCAACACCATCTAGAGAACTGCATGGACCCTACCCAGCTTTACTTAAGTGGGATGGTGGTGAATCAAATCCATTTGTTCTTATCACACAATCAATCAGATTTCCCCTTTCCTTGGAAGATCTTCCCAAGAAAATCTGTGGACAGTTGGGTTAGTAGAGAGAAGAAAGGTAGCAGAAATAGGAAGCCATTCTTGTTTAGGAGGAAACCTGCTTTTCCAGCCTTGAATGTTGCCTTTTCACTTTAACACTGGCTACTTCCAAGTTTTGCTCTGCTGTCTCTGCTCTGGTCCACCTTTCCTTCATTGAACCAATGTAATTAGGGCAAGCTCTGCAAAAACTGTATATGCAAGGTTAAACAAACACAACAACAGTCTTGCAAACTAAGTAGAATAAACCTTGCCAACAGCTGCTGGATCAAAGCAAGACTTAATTTAACCTTGTAAACTGTGCAAAATAAAAGTTGAGAGCTCATATTTTGGATCCTATGAAGCTCAGCAGAAGGCACATAGAACAGAATTCAGAAATGAAAAGGATAATTTTAATATAAGACTGCTGCTGAGCTTTAAATCATTTCTGTATTGCATGTGACCAGCAGAAATGCAAACATATCCTAGCTTTCTTAGTATTATTTTCAAAATGGCAGAGAACTGTTAAAATACTGTAAGATGCCTGAGGGCTAGTCTAACATAAGTGTATTATGTCAATTGGTGCACATTTTCACACAGTCACATTGATGGGTAATTGTCTTCACTTTCCTGCACAAATTCACATCCATTTGCATCTATTCACCCACCCTCTGCTGACAATACATAGCCATCTGAATGATGTGCATTTCTGTGGATTTCAGCTGATCCTCCAATAAAAACTGCAAAGTCTTTTTCCTTAAGAGTTTAAGGGGTTTGGGGGGGTGGGTGGATCACATTCTATTTAACTGGAATGAAGAGTATTTTAAAGATGTAAACTTGCCCTGAGTCTGTAGAGTGGCACATTTACAATATATGGGTAAAGTAAATGAGTCCAATAGTACTTAGTATTAGAGAATGTCTGGATTTATCCCATGGAACCCAACAGATCAATCCTGCCTATGTCATCTGAGTGTAGTCCCCTCTTCTCATGCAGATGGCCAGTGCTGGTTTTATCCACTGTCCAAACACAAATGAACCTGATGTGGTGAAGTGTTTCTTTTGCTTGATAGAGCTGGAGGGCTGGGAGCCTGATCATGACCCTTGGTAAGTACAGCCTGCCAAAGCTTTCTGTCATTGCCTTGCTGACAAGTAAGTCACAGATCTGGCTCACAATGATAATTTGAAGTAATAAGCTATATGTATTTGAGTAAGACTGACTTGCAGGTTAAAGCTTGATTTAGTATACATCCAGGGTGAGAACTATGTGCCCTACCAGATGCTGTTCAACAGTAATGCCCAGCATCCTTCATCAATGGGTAAGCTGGCCAGAGCTGATAGTATTTAAAGTCCAACAACATTTGGAGGGTTTGAGGATTCCCATCCCTGCTCTGCATTTTTGCCATCTGACTAGGATTTAGATTACACTAATAGTTACAGATTTTAGAGTGAAAGGTGTAAAAGTATGCATTACATTTGGGACAAGCCTGAGGGCAGGAAACCATCTAATTAAAATAATAATTGTAAGCTGATCTGAGAACCTTTAGGGCTGAAGGGCAGGGTATAAATACTGTAAACAAACAAATAAATAAATCAATAGTATTGTAGCATGTCTGAACAAACAAAAATAGTTCAACTGGATGAGAAGCATGTTGCCCCTCTAGAAGATGATACTTTAACTCCCATAATCACTGGCCATAATGCCAGTGGCCAGTGAGAATTTGAATTTAAGCTGCTGGGAGGAGGAACAGTGAAGTCCATCATACAGAAGTGCTTCTACACTAGCCACTTAATATAGAATGAAGAATTTTTAAAGAAATATGAAGTTTTTCCTACCACCTGCTCTAGTAATCTACAATCAGCCTTCTAACAGAAGGCTACACTACAAGTCTCACAGTTCTTTAGCCAGGAATAATTTCTGCACACTCTGGATGTAAGAGAAATAAAAATGGGTTCCTGAGCTTCCACCTTTCCAAAGATCTTGGAGAGTGGGACATATATCATACATACTCATGTATAAGTTGAATATTTTTACAAAAAAGTGACCCCAAATACCTGGGTCAACTTATACATGGGTCAATACGGCCACTTATCCAGCCCAGTTGTCTCCCAAAGGGATAGCTGGGCTATTGAGAAGGAGACAGGGACAGCCAGGCTATGGAGGGAAAGGGTGCTGTTTCCCTATGTTTTATCCTCAACATATCCATGGGTCATATCAAAATCCCTAATTGTGGCTCTCAAACCTGCCCTCGACTTATACACGAGGTCAACTATATACGGTATGCATGTTATTTTGTATAAACCCCCTACTTCCCTCAACAGTGAGTAATGCTTGGCAAGCACTAACCAAGTTTCTTTAGAGAAAATGACACTGCATACTTATGGTGGTGAACTATCAATCCTTGATTTCATTTAGAAATATGAAGATGGAGCATACAAGAGCAGACATTCTACAAGGTAACACATCCAATGTTCCAAGTCAGGAACCCTCAGAGGGGCAGAGACGCACATTTTTCTCTGCTCCTGTATAAACACTGCGAAGATGCCTTCAAGCAACATTGGACTCCATATGTCTCAAACTATCTCCCTCTGATCCCTTGCACTGCAGGAGCTTTTTTTCCTTCCCAGACATGAAAGGAGCTTCCTTTCCCATGATCTAACAATCATCATTGTATGTCCATGAATTTTCCAACTTCTAAGCTCACATTCAAAAATCTGTACTATTAGTCTGCAGTACAGTAATTTGATGAGTAAAGGAGTGGGCTAGCAACCATAACATTTTCCAAATGCATCTGAGAAAGTAGACTTAAATCTATGAAAGGTCATGCTACCAACATCTTTCTTTCAGTTAGTCTCAAAGGTGCCACAAGATCTCTCTACATGACACTTTCCTGTTACTTAGATTTGAAGTGGTGCTACAGAAGGTTAAACTTTTATACCAGGATGAAAACGAAGGAGCAATCCTAATGTTGTTAGACTGTGATTCCAAGGCACCCTATCCAACATAGACAATGGTGAAGAATGTGAGGAGTTGCAGTCCAACAACATTTGGAGGATCACATGATTTCCAGCCCTGGTCTATGTATCTTTGAATACTTATTGATCTGAAACAGTGCACCGGAATTTAAGCTCCTTCTCTCTTTACCATTACGCCAAGTGACTTGCTCTGCATGTTACTAGAGAAATATTTCTTCTGCAGGCTGGAACACGCCAAGCGGAGCAATGACTCTTGTGGATTTTTGTCCCTTTCTAAGAACTTTGATGACCTAACAGTGGAGGAATACTATGAAAAGGAGATGGAGCGAGTCAGGATTTTCCTTGTAAGTAACAGGTTATGCTTTTCAAATGAAAGTGGCTTGAAATTAGTGTTCACTGAAAATTATCTCCTTCATCCCTCTCCCAAGTTTAGAGATAGAGAATTTGGAGAAAATTTGTGAAAGATCTCTTTTCCTTGGAATGGGGATTAAAAATTGGCATGACTTTCAGAAGTAAGGGTTTATGGCATTAGCTGCTCTAACTGTTTTTTGTTTCATTTTTTAATTGCTGCTTTAGGCTGCTATTTGCAGCCACCTTTCTCCCATGCCTATTTTAAGCAATGTCAGTGAAGGCTACCATTATTCTCCCTCCTTGCAACTTCCCAAACCATGTTGTGTCATGATGTAGCATTGCTCCTAGTGAACACTAGGAAAAAGGGTAGCTGTCATTTTTTAAAAAACAAATGAGCCCCTTGCTTAGTACTGGAACCCTTCCTCAACCCCCAGGCTGAACAAGGCACCCAAAGTACTCTAGTCTCAGTAAATCTTCACATCATGCACCATATGCATATAAATAGTTAAACCAGGTAGGAAAGTGTTCAAGTTCTATCACAAGAACAAATGTTGCAGAAAAATCTAGGCTTGGGCATACTTTTAATATATTTTGGTGCTATACAATTAAGTAGTATTGATTTTTTTTTTTTTAGTCAACTCTCCTGGAACAGAACTGACACAGAAAGAATCGGGGGGATTTCTTCAAAGTAATATTGCATAAAGAGACACTGTGATATATATACTGTGATACCCGTGATACTGTTTGATATCTAAGACATAGCCATGTTAGTCTGGAAACTTAGTATACAAAGGATCTTGCAGCACCTTTGAGACAAACTGAAAGAAAGACTCTGGCAGCATGACACAAGTCTGGAGATGAATCTGCTTCCTCAGATTTTTGGAGATAACACATTTGACTCCAAATATGCATCTGAAGAAGTAGTTGCCTCTCCAAACATGCATCATGCTACCAGCTTCTTTATCTCAATTTGTCTTAAGATCCCTTTGTATACTGTTTGGTATCTAGAAGAACGTGCAGATATTCCATTTCTTCTATGATAGAACCACAAGGAAAGCACAAAAGATTTACATCCTCTGCCACATCTTACAATATTCAGTGCTGCACACCTAACTTTTAAACTCACAACTAAATAACATTTTTTGCTTGCTTCTAAAGTGCAAAACTGGCAGAAGTGTAATACACGCCTTTGAAAAAGAAGTGGCCCTCACTAGGAAGCGGCTCGTGGATCATTTCATGAATAAGTTCCAGTATACTCCAGATTGGGAAAAGCCACCCCAGACATTCCTGCCAGTCACAGATATTTCTACAAAGGAAAACTGTGAGCAAACTGCTGAACAGAAGAGAATGAGTCAGAATGGACAAGGCGAGGCTGCTCTGCTGACAAGCACAGTTGATGAAAGTATAGACCTATGACAAAGGCATGAGCTCCATGTGCATAATGCCTGTACTGGCCAGAAGCTCTGAAGTGAAAAATTAGGTAGTATGGACTAATGGTGGGGGCAGAGGCAGAGAGAGCAATCCTGGAATATATCTGCATTCCTGATGCTAGAATTGTTTTGTCTATGCACAATGCCTGTTCTGCATGAAACCAGCAATGGAACAAGGGAGAAAATATTTGACTTATGAAACTCTTTGAACCAAAATGTTACAGCTGAGAGAAAGAAGGGAGACAATTTTTTAAATAAAGAATTTTGGATAGAAATATGGGAATCATCTCTCAAAAGGTCAAGAAGGTTGACTATGCTTGCAGCCACATGCAATAATCTTAGCAAAGCCTAGTGCAGTGCTAACTGGGCAATAAAGAGTCCCGGCCTAATGGAGGATCACCTTCATGGGGATTAAGTTATGCTTACTCAGATTTTTGTGTGCCACTATTGTAGTAGTTCTAGAGAAGTTTGTGGTAAACTGCAGTGAAATGGACACTCATACTCAATTGCATCTCAATTTAGCTTTTGCTAAAATTGTAGCAGAATGCCTCACAGTACTGATAATAGAACAGCCTTGTTGACTATACTTTTGTGGGTTACAAGCAGTATGCTGGTAGCAGTGCTACATTTACGGTGTAGTGAAATTGGAACTCTTTTTCTCTTGCACTTTTACAATGTATGCCAAGATTAACTGTATTCTAACCCAAAAGCAAATTAGGAGGATAGTTGTTAAAAAGGCTGAAGTACAACAAAAGCAAATTTTATAATATTGGGCAGCAGATACTCTTTGACACTTGTAGTCCAACTCTTGTAGGGCCAAGAGTTGCTCACCTTTGCCAGTTGAATAGTAAGAACATCTTCTCTAAATTATAAACATGCTAAGATACTCGGGGAAGCACAGATCTTTCTTAAAAGAGAAGATAAAACCTTTTTAAAAATCTCATTTCAGACTTTGGGTGCTGCAGTGGTTTGTAAATCATCTGAGGGGGAAATGATTAATTCCTTGTCATTCTCATTTTGGTAAGAAACTATTACACAGTATAACTCATGATAGACAGAACACATTTTGTGTGTGTGCATGCCCCCCTGTGCCTTCAAGCTGTCTGTTGACTTATGGCAACCCCCTTGAATTTCATAAGGCTTTCTTATGCAAGGAAAGCTCAGAGATGCTTCCGCCAGACCTTTCCTCTGAAATATAGCCTACAGCATCAGATATTTATTGGTGGTTTCCCATCCAAGTCTTACGAAGGCTGACCCTGCTTAGCTTTTAAATTTAGATGGGATCTAGCTGATTTTGCAATGTGTAATAACAGAAAAGGTGGCCACTGCACATCACTACCAATATGTTCAACCCAGATGAAACAATAAAAAGTCAATTTGCACCTGAAAAGCTGTGCCCTGTGCATGGGATCAATGCTGGTTTCCACATCAGTGGACTAGTGAAACTGTTTTGGATTTTACTTGAAATTTGAAAGGAGTTATTGCTGATAATTCCCCCATAGGTTCAGCACCTTGGTTACACATTTAAAGTTCTGACAAAAATCCAGAATGGATTTGCAACTCTCCTAGATCTTTATAAAATACTATGGGCCAGTACAGACAGGCCAAAATAAAGCTGCTTCAGGTCACTTTGGAGGTATGCTGTTTAAATGACACATGCATTTTAAGAGGCCAGAAGTTGCACCAAAGCTGTATTCCAGTCTTTAGGACTGGAGTGTGGCTTTGGCACAGCTTCTGGCTTCTTAGGATGCATGTGTCATTTAAACAGCTTACCTCCAAAGTGACCTGAAGCAGCTTTATTTTGGCCTGTCTGTACGGGCTCAATATAAAGCAATTAAAAATTAAGGTCAGGAATAGTGCCAGTGATGGGAGAGAGGCCTGTGCAGAAATCAACTGCCTCCACACATCACACACATTTGTCTTTCCCAGCATAATAATCTGATAAAAGATCTACCTAGTCTCCTGAGGGAAACATATTAGACCATATTTAATCTATATGCAAAGGGATCTTATAGCACCTTTTAGACTGAGAGAAAGAAGTTGGTAGCGTAAGCTTCTGTACAGGAAGTCTTCAACAGATGCAAATCTACAGCAACTTACGTTACCAACTGATCCAAAAAACCCTGGGCTGATTTATCCATGATCAACTTCGGGCTGGTATAGGCCAGCACTAAAAGCCACCTTGCGGGTGTTGTGGTGGAAGCCATTCACCTGCCCACATGTGGGCTGGCTTCACAGCACTCCGGTAGCACAGTATTCAGACGCCACCTGAGCACTGCAAAGCCACAGCAGCACCTTTTAGACAGAGACTAGCTTTTTGCCAGCTCAAAAAGGAGTGGCATTTTGCTGCCTCTTTTTGAGCCAGCAAAAAGCCAGTTCAGGGCTGCAGCATGCAGTTGTCGTGGCCCCGATCCAGCCCTCAAAGGGGGGGGGGGGCATCAAGCTGCCCCTATATGGCCATCTGTTTTGGCTCTACAGTACTGTACTTTAACTCTTATCAAAAAAGAAACCATCCCCTTCTCTGAGTAGAGTGTCAAAAGGCGGGAGCTTAGTCCATCCTAGAGCACTTAAAAAAGGCACCAGTCCCCTCTGATCTCTCCATCATGGCATCAAAGGTCAAATGCATACAGTAAATGAAATGAATAAAGGTGTTAGAAGATCCTTTTGCATATCAATCAAGACCAATAATAATATATAATAATAATAATGATTTATTTATAGCCCGCCCAATCACAAGGAATCCAGGCAGGTTACAACAGTAAAAATAAAGATAATAAAATACAATACAATAATACACTGCTATGTGTCTAAATTCTACCACGTATTTAATCCAGTTGGGGGCTTTTCACACTACATTGTAGACCAGTTTGCAAACCGGTTTAAGAGGGGTTTATTCACATTTGCACTGGTTTTGCCAGACCCAAATTCAAAATAACTCCTTTAACCCGTTTTTTCCAAGATTGAGTTTTTCCTGTTTCTTTTTCAAAACACCAGGTTTTATCAGGGTGCCGCCAATGGGAACTTGCTCCCGATCCCATACGGGTCATCAAGGAGGGAGAGGTTAATGTGCAGGGGGTAGATCATGCCCATCCCTTTGCTTTCTCCCTGCCAGACAATCGTCATTGTTTTTCTCTCTTGACACAAGGTTGTGGAAGTGAAAAACGCAGCTCCAGAAACGCAGTGGATTCAAACTTCCTGCACTTTGGAAAGTGGTCTCTTCAAAGAACAGCACAGCTTTTTTCCTCTTCTGCCAGTAATTTTAGTCTCCTAACCTGCACCGATGTCTGATTCCCAGAGCTTATAAAGACAGGGAGGGGGTTCTCCTGGGAACATCATTAGACAGTTTTGTTTTTTTAATTTGACATCTTATGCACATATTTATTATTGCATGGCCACAGTAGACTGCATCTTTAAAAATTCGCATCATCAGTATGAGAAAGGTGCACATGATTTGCATAACATTATTTTTAAAAATCCCTATCAGTGGGGTTGTGGGTTAGGGGTCGTTTCTTCCTTTTTTCTAAGAAATAAAACCTCAACAGACTCTGTTCCCAAGTTTGTGCATACTAAAACTGTTGCACACATATTATATTGGTAAAAGATTATATTGAGTGAGACTCCCCCAAAGCTAACCTATCCCAGGGTTTCTTGCTAAGAATTGTTCTGAGGGGCTTGCCATTGCCAAGGCTGATATGGGGGGGGGGGGTTTGTTGGCCAAACAGTATGTTATAGATCTGCATCCTAGACACGCATCCTAGACTTTAGGAGAGCGGATTTCAGTAAACTTAGAGAAGTATTGAGGGCGATTCCATGGTCAGAAATACTAAAAGATAAAGGAGTTCAGGACGGATGGGAGTTTCTCAAAAGAGAGATACTGAAGGCACAATTTCAAACAGTTCCAGTGAGAAAGAAAAACGGGAGGTGTCTCAAGAAACCAGGATGGATAACTAAGGAACTTTCAACCGAGCTAAGTTTGAAACGGAACATGTATAAGAAATGGAAAAAGGGGGAAATCACAAAAAAGGAATTCAAAGAAATAGCAGGCATGTGTAGGGGTAAAGTCAGAAAAGCTAAAGCGCAGAATGAACTCAGGCTTGCTAGAGAGGTTAAGAACAATAAAAAGGGCTTTTTTGGATATGTCCGCAGCAAGAGGAAGAAGAAGGAAACGGTAGGGCCACTGCGTGGAGAAGATGGCAAAATGCTAACAGAAGACAGAGAAAAGGCAGAATTACTCAACACCTTCTTTGCCTCAGTCTTCTCAGAAAAGGCAAAGGGTGCTCAACCTGAGGATAATGGAGCAGAGGACAGAATAGGGGAATTTCAGCACAGAATAAGTAAAGAGATAGTAGAGGAACACCTTATTAATCTAAATGAATTTAAGTCTCCAGGACCAGATGAACTCCATCCAAGGGTATTAAAAGAACTGGCAAATGTAATATCGGAGCCATTGGCAATAATCTTTGAAAACTCCTGCAAAACAGGAGAGATCCCAGCAGACTGGCGGAGGGCAAACGTCCCCATCTTCAAAAAGGGGAAAAAAGAGGATCCCAACAATTATCGTCCAGTTAGTCTGACATCAGTACTAGGAAAGATTCTGGAGCAGATCATTAAACAGAGAGTCTGTGAACATCTAGAAGGCAATGCCATAATCACAAAAAGTCAACATGGGTTTCAGAGAAACAAGTCATGCCAGACAAACCTGATCTCCTTCTTTGATAAAATTACCAGCTTGGTAGATGAAGGGAATGCTGTGGATATAGTATATCTTGATTTCACTAAGGCCTTTGACAAGGTTCCCCATGACATACTTGCAAACAAGCTTGTAAAATGTGGGCTAGACAAAGGAACTGTTACATGGATCTGTAATTGGTTGACCGGCCGAACCCAAAGGGTGCTCAACAATGGCTCCTTTTCATCTTGGAGAGAAGTGACCAGTGGGGTCCCACAGGGCTCTGTCCTGGGCCCAGTGCTATTCAACATCTTTATCAATGACCTGGATGACAGAATTGGGAGCATACTTATCAAATTTGCAGATGATACCAAATTAGGGGGAATAGCTAATACCCCAGAGGACAGGATCAAGATTCAAAATGACCTGAATAGACTAGAAAGCTGGGCCAAAGCTAACAAAATGAAATTCAACACAGAGAAATGTAAGGTATTGCACTTAGGGCGGAAAAATAAAATGCACAGATATAGGATGGGTGACACCTGGCTGAATGAAACTACGTGTGAAAGGGATCTAGGAGTCCAAGTAGACTACAAGTTGAACATGAGTGAACAGTGTGATGCAGCAGCTAAAAAGGCCAATGCAATTTTAGGCTGCATCAATAGAAGTATAGTGTCTAGATCAAGAGAAGTAATAGTGCCACTGTATTCTGCTCTGGTCAGGCCCCACCTAGAATATTGTGTCCAGTTCTGGGCGCCACAATTCAGAAAGTACATTGAGAAACTGGAGCGTGTCCAAAGGAGGGCGACAAAAATGGTGAAGGGTCTGGAAACCATGCCCTATGAGGAACGACTTAGGGAGCTGGGGATGTTTAGCCTGGAGAAAAGAAGGTTAAGAGGTGATATGATCGCCCTGTTTAAATATTTGAAGGGATGTCATATTGAAGAGGGAGCAAGCTTGTTTTCTGCTGCTCCAGAGAACAGGACCCGGAACAATGGATGCAAGCTACGGGAAAAGAGATTCCACCTGAACATAGGAGGAACTTCCTGACAGTAAGGGCTGTTCGACAGTGGAATGCACTCCCTCAAAGGGTGATAGAGTCTCCTTCCTTGGAGGTCTTTAAACAGAGGCTGGATGGCCATCTGTCAGGGATGCTTTGATTTGGATTTCCTGCATGGCAGGGGGTTGGACTGGATGGCCCTAGTGGTCTCTTCCAACTCTACGATTCTATGATTCTATGATCATAGAAGGTGAACGCTGAAAATATGATCATTTTAAAAAAAGTCCTGGGAACAATTGAAATGGCGGCCCATTTTAAATTGATATAAATGATAATGTGAACTTCATCAGGGTTAAATTGCCATGGAGAGATTCAATTGGGAACTTTGATTCGGTATGACGTCATCGAATCTCCCTGAATTTACTCATCATAAAAACACTATTGTGAATGAGCCCTAAACCTCTGAAAACTCAGCATATTCTATCCCTCCACACTTACTTTATCAGGTCTTAGGCAGCGGATGATGAGCATTCGCTGAAACTCTCCCATTCTGGCTTGCCAATCATCAGGAAAATTCTCATGATGAGGGTCCTGAAAACAGAAGCATGCATATCTTGGATCAGGTTTCATCAAACTCAAATGATGCCCATTTTACAGACAATCATCACAGAGTGCTGGCCATCTTGACTGCATAGAGAAACTCAAATCATGTCATGAGAAAAAGCTTTATTACACTTATCCCTGAACTCTCCTGATATTCTAATGTGTATTGAGGAAGGGGTAACGTGGAGGGAAAGTAAACCCTTCCAGATATCTAGTTTTGTATTCCACAGCCCTCTCCCTGTGGTATTCCAAATAATTTTGTATTGGAAAATTTGTATTTGGAACTGGGGAAAGGAACAATTAAGCATTTTACACCTTGCTCATAAGCCACTCCTCTGGAATTTTACTTTCTCTTTATTTCTTTGAATAGGAAATAGGGATCTGTTATAAAAATACATTTAATGTAATGTATGTAAGGCAACCTGAAAACTGAAACAGTTTAGGTTTAGGTTAAGTATTTGCAGTTTATTAATGGTAACTAAATAAGGTGATCAGTTTGTAACTAGGAGAAAACTTCACTGTAAAACTAACGCCAAATTGATACTGCTTTAAATGCCCATGGGATTCTGGAATTTGTCATTTGCTGTGGCATGAGAGTTCTAACAAAGGATAAATAGCTCACAAAACTACAAATCCCAGAATTCCATAGCTCTGAGCCATGGTAGTTAACACACTATCAAACTGCATTAATTATCAACTCTTAATGGCACCAGAGCAACAATTAAGATATTCAAGCAGAAGTCTTTCACATTATTTGCTACTTGATCATTGTTTCTAAAAGTTCCTTTTTGGGACTACAACTCCCCAATGTCCCAGCATGGATAGAGTTTTTGGAGAGTTCCCAAAAAGGGAACTTTTCAAAGCTTTGGTTTTAATTTCATACAATTTAACTTGTAGAGAATTATTCATGCAAATTGCATACTCTGCTTATTCCTTTAAAAACATGTAAAGCTAAAAAGGCGTAGAAGCTTACAGATGGAAGATGATAAAGTGTGTAATGAATGTTTATTTTCATCAGTTAGCAAAAAGGGATGAAAAAGGGTGGATAACATACCAAACTATCATAGACTGCTTTCCATCCATCCTTCAAGTGGATAAATCCCTTCCGAAGGCCTTTGAAGGCTGGCAAGTCATCAAGGCGGCAGATTTCATCCCATGATGTCTGGGGAAGCCAGGGGCAGGGATTGGAATAGGGGTTGTCTAGGCCTATGCCTCCTGTCAGCAAAAACTTCCACTCAGCATTATCAATCTGCAATGAATTAAAACAAAACTAAGTATTTCAGAAGATCATTGAAATATGAAGGGTAACAGTTCAAAAACAGTTTTCAAAAAAACCAGAGTCTGTTCCAGAATAAAATACAAAAGGGAAGGTGAGAATGAAGGAACCAAGGAGCACCTTAATTCTCACTCACCTTTTTCATATTTTAAGTTCAGAATTGGTTTACTTCATGGAATTAAAGTCAAGTCCAGAGTTAAGAGTTCAGGACTGCTGTGTTTCTGTGATGGTGCCCATCTTCTTGAGGAGATGCTACTGACCACCAGAGTCCCCTCAGCTTTTTCCTCCTATTTCTGTTTCTGCCCATCCATTGTCCCTTTGCAGTCACACAATGAAAAGCTTTTTAACAACTACATGAAACCACTGGGAGAGGTCATCTGGAGTTCTGGAGTAAGGTGATACCTGTATGTGGATGATGCCTAGCACTGTCACTCCTTTCGACCTAATTCCAAGAAAGCCATTCCTGTCCTAAACCAGTGTCTGGTTGCTGTAATGGACTGGATGAGGGCAAGCAAATTGAAGCTTTCAAGCCAGACAAGACAGAGGTTCTCCTGGTCAGTTGAAATACAGATCTGGGCATAGGGTTTCAGCCTGTGTTAGATGGGGTTACACTTCCCATTAAAACTCAGGTTCGTAGCTTGGGGGAACTTCTGGATTCAGCGCTGAGCCTGGAAGCCCTGGCAGTGCCTTTGCACAGCTAAAACTCGTGAACCAACTTTCTGAAGAAGTCAGACCTGGCCACAGTGGTACATGCCTTGGTTACATCCCATTTGGATTACTGCAATGCACTCTACGTGGGGCTGCCTTTGAAATGTGCTCAGAAACTTCAGCTGATCTGAAGAATTGCAGCAAGACTGTGAACTGGAGCTGGTTACAGGGAGCATACAACTCCCTTGTTGCAACAGCTCCACTGGCTGCCAGTCCGTTTCCAGGCACAATTCAAAGTGCTAGTTTTGACCTAAAAAGCCCTATATGGCTTGGGTCCAGGCTATCTGAAAGACTGTATCTCCCCGTAT
This sequence comes from Sceloporus undulatus, assembly GCF_019175285.1. Lineage (NCBI taxonomy): Eukaryota > Metazoa > Chordata > Lepidosauria > Squamata > Phrynosomatidae > Sceloporus > Sceloporus undulatus. The sequence goes on along the minus strand of NC_056522.1, from coordinate 193,392,063 downwards.
GAGCCCCTCAGAGTATTGAGATCATCTGAAGAGGCCTTTCTCTCTGTCCCATCACCCTCTCGGATGCATTTGGTAAGAACAAGATAAAGGGCCTTTTCAGTGGCTGCTCCCAAGCTCTGGAACTCTCTCCCTAGGGAGGCCAGGACGCCTAACGTACCCACATGTCATTCTGTCCCATACATACGACCCTATAAAATCATTTAAATTCATTTGTACTAGATAAATGTTAATAAACATTGCTCCCCTCAACAGCAAAGAATGCTATTATCTCTTAAAGAAATATACACTATAATGTCTCTTATATTTGGTGAATTTCTTTCATATTTTCCTCATGCAACCAGAGGCTTCTACTGCAGCAGAGGAAGTTCCTTTTGCTGCTACATTCTAGTCTACAGTAGTTCCAAGTGAACAGGAATAGAAAGGACATGGCAGCTACCTAGCAACCAGCCTGCTTGTTTGCTTTTCTTTCTTACTTTTCTACCAAAAATGGCACTAGCAGCAGCTAGCCATTTTAAAATTGAAATTTAAAAAGCCCCAAATCTTAACTGAACCCAACAAAACACACAAAGTGCATCAATAAATAGAAATACACAGCACCCAACAAACCATAAACTCCAGTCAGCAAGCTAGCTAGTTGAATTGGCAAAGGCCTGAATAAACAAAAAGTGTGCCTTCCGACAAACAAAGTGGGAGGCAACCCAACCTCTTTTTGTATAAAAAAAAGCATATATGAAACAATGAGGTATTTAAAACAGGCTGGTTCCAAATTGCACAATAAGCCCTTGGTATCCACTGCGGCTTGGTTTTAAGATCCCCCAAGGATACCAAAATCTGTCTATGCTCAACTCCAGTTATATACAATGGTCTAGTAAAATGGCATCCCTGCTATAAAATGACAACATCAAGCTTTGCTTTTGGGAATTTTTAAAAAATATTTTCAAGCCATGGATTGTTGAATCTGAGGATGGAGGGCCAACTGTATGGAGCTTCTATACATCACAACTGACATTTTAAATTTGTTCTTAGCAATGGACAGTAGCTACAAAAGATGCTGTAAAAAGGAAGCAACATGCACCCTGTAACGAGCCCCATAATCTGGACCAGATTTGTCCTGGAAGGGAACAAATGGCTAGGAAACTCTGGACTATCAACAAATCTGGCCCTGTTCTAAAAAATGGTTAAGTCAGGCACAGACCAATTGCAAACAGAAAGCTGCCTATCCTTCCTTGCTTAGAGTGCCTACCAGTGTTGCCAACAAGCCTCAAAGATATTCCCCAGAATGTTTTACCAAAATCCAAAATTCCTGGAATTCCCCAATATTTACCAGAATATTCAGTCAAACTCCCAGGAAAGAAATTAATTAAATCCCCCAGATTCTGGGGAATTGCCCGGAAATTGGCAACGCTGCTGCCTACTTTCCTCCAGATCACCAGCTCTGCATGTGGATGTCAGGCAAATGAAAGCAACAAGAAGCAACAACATGGGGCAGCATTATGAAACTCGATCAACTGATTAATATATTAACATGTGATATAACATACAGTAATTCCTTTAGCAACACTAACCAGTCTATCATGCTTCAAAAGGTTTACGTTTAGGCAAAAGGAGAAGAGCAGCTTGTCTTTTTCAAAGAGGGAACGGCAGATATTCACATAGAGGGAGTAGGTAAAGTGATCTTTGAGAATTCTCAGCCTGCAAGCAAGAAAAGAAAACGGGGGGACCCCAAATTAATTTCACTTTGCAGCTAACCATTTAATACATATAATTACAAACTCCTTAGGTTTCAGCTGTTATGGTCCATTTATCCACAAATAATCAGAACTACTAGTTAGCAATACACAGCAATTTCAGAGCAGAAATAGAGCTGAGCTCAAATTTCTCAGAAGTAGGGGGTTTTTTTGGAAAAATTCTGAATGTTTTTTGTTTATTTCTTTCCAATTTGCAAACTTTTCTCTGAATATTCTCCATCATTTCTTTTGGGTGGCTGCCCTGTTGTTGTTTCACTTCCATATCCATTTGGTAAGGGGGGTACTATAGTTTGCCTATTGCCCAAACGGTTGCCAAAGTCAAGAGAGAACAAAGTAGAGGGCCAAGTTCCAAGCTTTCACCACTAACACTGCTGGACAGTCATCCACTGTAATAGATGCCGTTCCTTCATAACCACCTTTAAATGCCTTCTACACTCATGGCTATCTGTCCAGGCCAAGAGAATGTTTACTGTTTTTTATTTGCAGCTGACACTCTCTCCAGTTCTGGAAGCCCCTATCAAATGAGTATACAATTATATACCCATTCACCTGGGAGTAAACCTCATTAATTTTACTGTGACTTACTTCTGACTGCACAGCAAGCCACAGTATTTACGATGCAGAAACTGTGAAGGATCACATATATGATGCGAGGAGCTACATTTTAAATATGCAGACCATGCTCTGCATGGATGAGCCTACTGGTGCCTCAACCAATGGTGACAGAAGAGTTTGGAAGAGATTGCTTCATTTGCTTTTGCAGTGGCAAGCACACATTATAAATTAAGAGCATTCAGGTATGACAAGTTACTGATCACACTCTTAGTTTGCTCATATAATTTCATTTTGCATTGTAATGCCCTGTGTGGCTGGAACAAATAAAAGGTTCAATATATGACTAAGTATAACTTAGTCATACTGGAGTTCAAGTCCTTGAAGTCATGATTAGCTTAAATTTCACTTGTTTGAATTGGCTTTATCATGACTATGTATAGGTCTAACTTGAAGAATTTACTTTGTTCTACCCTAAGCACTGAATATGCATGCCGTGAGTACTGAACTGGGACAGCATTATAACTTATTAATTCAGCAGTACTTCCTATTTCACAAATAGAGAGCTAGCTAAAGTGGAGGAGATGTTTCATCAGTTTTTTAAGCACACAGATGGATCAGTTATCACTAAGTGGACCAGCTACCTTAGCTATCTTAAGTATAGCTGCTAAGACACTGCTGAATGAAAGGATGAGGTAACTAACACAGCCCATGGGTGTTCTGATATATCTTGCTGGCAACTTGTTTTGGTCTCACCTCCTGACTCAAAACCTTTGTTGTCCATTTACAGCAGCTCCTCTGAGTGTCTCAGCAGTGAAATAAAGCAACATTTTGCCCTCTCGTCAAAGCACAAAGAAATACAACCAAGTAAAAGGTGTGTTCTGCACATTTCAGAAAATCCTGTGTAAAATCCATTTGTTTCATACCCCTTTTCTTCAAATGAAGATTTGCTAGACTAGCCTTACAGGGCTGTACATGCTCTGTAAATTATTGCTGATACTAGACAGGCTGCCTGCATTATATTTCAAAGGGCCAAATCATAAACTTTGTTAATGTTGTTGTGTGCCTTCAATTTGTTTCCTACTTATCATGAGGCTTTCTTGGAAAGATTTGTTCAGAGGAGGTTTGCCAATGCTTTCCGCTGAGGCTGAGAGTGTATGATTTGTCCAATGTCACCCAGTAGGTTTCATGGCTTAGCTGGGGAATCGAACCCTTGTCTCCAGAGTCGTAGTCCAACACTCAAACCACCATGCTGGAATCAAAAGTCCCCCCCCCCCCTTTCAGCCTGTATATGTGAAACACTTATAGCCATAAAACTTTGGAACGTAGTTGAAATGAACACATTTTTAAATGTGTAATACAGGCTAGGTCATGACTTTGTTGTTTGTTATTAACTGCCCTCAAATTGGCCCCAACTCATAGTGACCCTGTGGATGAGACATCTCCAAGACCCCCTATTCTCCAATGATTTGCTCAAGTCCTCTAGATTCATGCCTGTGACCTCCCAGATTGAGTCTATCCATCTGACATGTGGTCTTTCTCTCTTTCTGCTGTCCATCACCTTTCTAAGCATTATTGACTTTTTGAGTGAGCCATGCCATCTCATTATGTGGCCAAAGTACAACAGCCTCAGTTTCATCATCTTGGCTTCCAAAGGGATTTCTGGCTTGATTTGTTCAAGGACCTGTTTGTCTTTTTGGCCATCCATGGTATTCCCAGCACTCTTCTCCAACACCACATCTCAAATGTGTTAGTTCTTTTCCTATTTGTTTTCTTCACTGTCCTTTGTCACTGTATTTTCTGGTACAGTAGCTAAAACATTTGCTAGTGGATAATACATGAAGACAGGAGGGATATGTTGCACAAAGTACTGGCTAATAATTGTTATTTTACGAAGACACTTGCATCCCTTTAGACACAGATTGCCAGCAATATACAGAAAAGCATCTGCAAATTTCCACCTGCCAACTGGATACCTAACTGCAAGTTTCAGATCACTCACTCCTTTTGCTGCCTCCTGTTCAAACAAAGGAGACAGCACACAGACATTATGAGCACTTCCTCCACCAAAGCAGGGAAATAAGGGATTAATCAAACTCTTCCAGCCTTTAGAGACATATAGGAACAGCAATATGTGGCTGGTTGGATGTTGGCAATTTTTTTTAAATCCCAAGAAGACACTTCATCTTGTATTGAATTAAACTATACTGATGAAGTATCATGAGACACAAGTCTGAAGCTCCATGATAATGTAAGGTGAGGATTATAAACATAAATCTATGCTGGAGAAAAGGATTCTGGAAATCTAGCTGGATTCTTGAACTAAACCATGGATGGTAAACTTAAGAAATGGGTATCAAAAAAGGCACAAAAAACAGAGGTCTGTTGCAGCATATCTAGGCCTTACCTGTGACTGGGAACAGAAGGCAACACATGTGGCACACACTAGGTTTGGCAGCCCCATTAACCCTTGAAATTAAATAGTGCATTGGTATCTTTTTAAACAAATCAGCATTTTTCTCTAAAGCAAGGTGCACAGGGAGCACTCACCTTCTTTTAAAGAGGAGTCATACTCATGGAAGCTTCCAGAAAGCATGATTATCATTTAAAACAAGGTATGTTCTCCCTGGTAGGTCCTGTGTGTGAAATTAGTCTCCAAACTCACCCAAGCTGCCTGCCCTTCCACAATGGTCATACCTATACTAATGTTTACACTCATCCATCTGTTCATTTCAATGGACCAGAGGCATAGTTTCATCTGCACACAATGCACACTGCTGAACAGAAAGTGCATTTTCCATTTGAAGACAGAGATGTGGGTTATATTTCTGTGAGTGTCCTTACAAGTTTCTCTGTGCTTTTGCAAAGAAACTGAACCAACCTTCCCAAACATGACAGCAGTGCCCTTATCTTAACAGTCACTAGCAACACAGCTGGCCCACCCAAAGTGTCAACAAAGTAAAGTGTGAAACTATCAATCCAAAGGTTGGAAATACCAGGTACACACACACAGTAAGCATCCACGCAGTACAAAATACAAAGTGGTGGGGGAGAGCAAACTTCCAAGAGTTTGTTTATGATTTATTCTCAAGCTATATATATATATAAAAGAGTATCACATAAAATCTGACACTGAACTCAATTTTCACAGCACATTATTTTTTAAATGAGTTTCCAGTGAAGTCAACTTAAATGCTGTGTCCAATTAACTGAAGATACTGAAATTAGTCAAGCTAGCCTCCCCTAATTTTCATAAGCTTTCTTATTTAAGGCCTGTTTAGACATTTATCCCCTATCCTGAATTTAATAAAGAAGAAACTTGATGGGGATGATTCTATCTAAAAAAATTATGAGCTTTTCAATCACTTCTGTGTAGCTGTTACCAAGAAAGTATCACATTATACTCTTATAAAGTTCTTCAAGGACAAACATCTTAACTTCTTATCTGTTTCAAAATACTTAATATTTTAATCCAATATTTTAAATTCCCCTGCATTTATGTCTATGACAGCTTTTCCCCACTGTGTACACTGGGAACAGTTCAGAGGAAAATAAGTTGCCCTGAATCCTATGGATTTTGATAATTAAGGAACTTGGATTCCATTGATTTCAACTGAAAAGCTAGATATATGCTTAAAACCCACTGCAATCAGTACTGTCATCACCATTATGATCCTACATTTTCCCCCTGCAGGATGCAAGACAGCTTATAAAAGATTTTTTAAATAGTTTAAAGTACACAAAATGCTCAAGTTAAAAATCAATTAACTGTCAAATAAATAAATAAATTCCAGTTAAAAACATGAACCATTTAAAAAAACACAACGATACACAGTACATCTGATACATTGTACCAGGCCCATCTTGCCTAAATCATCAGTCTTCAAAGGCTTGTCAAAAAAAACCCCAACACCACCTGTTTATGAAAAGTAGGAAAGATGCCAGCCTAACCTCTGGAATGGGAGTTCCAGAGTTTGGGGACAACCACTGAGAAGGCCCTCTTCTATGTTCCCACCAGATTAAGTCAGGTGGTGAAAGTGGTGGGACAGTCAGAAGGGCCTCCTCAGCAGTTTTCAAGTCATGGGCAAGTTTATGGGGAGAATATGGTGCATCAATAGTCATGTCTACATCTGGAGGAAGCATAGCCACAGTTCTTCAAAAACGAAAAATGATATTCCAAGATTATATCTCAAAGTAGAAAAAATATGGAGGAACAACAGGATGTGCAAAATTAAAGCATAAAAATATTTCACATACCTGTCCTGTAATACGTCTGACTTCTCAGAATTATCTATAGACATAATGAAAAGGTTGATGAACCATGTGAGGGAATACTGATACATGGGCTCAATATTGGCCAGGTCCGCAATGGAAAAAAACAGAATTGATGAATGAACTGCAATGGGACGATAGCCCATTCGAGTAGCATCTATCTTCTTTTCTGTCTCTTCTGCCACAGCTTGCTTTTCTGAAATTTCGTTAGCCAACGCTTTAGAAGAAGACAATATCTTGATGGCAGTTTCATCCTCTAAAATATTTCCTTCAGAAGATGAAAGGACTTCCAGAATTTTGTCCTCAATTTCTTTTAGCTGCCTAGAGTAAAAAACCAGATAATCATGTCAGGGAAGCAGTAAATAAATACATCCCAAAAGGGAATGATGCAATTAAAAGGAGCCAAATAATATTATAACATTATTATAAACTGTTTGATAAGTTTTAACAGGGTGGTCTTTTCTCAAAATGCTCCCAGTAGAACTTTACCACAGATTAGCTAAATATTTTCCCATACATATCTCTATGAAGCTTGACAAAACTATCACCAGTCAAAGAACTTTCTCCAGTCCAACAAAGCAGCAAGCAGAGTTCTGTCATGACTGCACCTCCAATTTAATTCCAAGTGCCTGACATGAAGCCTCGAATGACACCCAGCTCCAGTACAGAACAATCATAAACCACAAGGAAGGGGCACACAGAATATCAAGATCAGCACTTTTACAAAGGAACTACTCAAACAGTGATACTTGGATATTTGCAAATCGTCCTGGTAAAGAACCCTACATCTACATCCTGGAGAGATAACTCTTAGTCATGCTCAATAAACTCTTTCAAAAGCCTCAGTTGGAAGAAAAATAAAATATTTCCCATGATTCTCCCAACTTTTGTGGAGTACCCTCTGTCAACTTTAAAAGCAATTTTCCCATACCATTTTCTTCCCACTGCAGGACTGATTTTACAGTCACCTTAAACTTCACACCAATATAGATTGAAAAGGCCTTTAAAAATATCAGATTTTTTTTACTATTTCTTGGAAATAGTCCGGTCCCCTGTCAATCCCATCACAAGGTAGTGTGAGTGTGGGGGGGAGGTAATTTCAAAGTGATCAGATGTGCTCACATGAACCCCATCTTCAAAGAAACCCCATTCATCAAGTAACATCAAATAACAGCAGCTTTTTACCAAGTGGAACCACAATTACATGATTCCATATCTAGCATTAACTGCTCCCTCCCTCAACCACTATTATTTTGTCAAGACAGTTTTCAAAGGAAACCCATTTTATACCGTTTGTTTTCTGCGCCTTGCAAGATTAAGGCTTGCTTTTCTTCTTCAAGATCTGGTCTCTCTCTTGCAACAACAATTCCAAGAAGCTGATCTTGCATCCCCTCAGGTGTGATCATGAAATTCAATAATGTTACCTGTGAAATTCAGAAGAGTTCCAAATCAAAAGAGCACAGGGAACAGACAAACCAGGAGTGGAGAACTTTTGGCCCTCCAGAGATTCTGGACTGCAACTACCCCAGTCTTTTACCATTGGCAATGCTTAGTGAAGCAGCTGGGAGATTATTTAAAACATCTAGAAAGTAAAAGTTTCCTTACCCATGAGATAAACCATAAACTACTGTTAATGTCAGGCCACTAAAACATGGAGCTTTCAAATCCAGGATGGCATTTACCATCTGTGAGTGAGACAGATTTATGGGTAGCCTATAAATCACTGTATATCCTATATTCAAGAGGAAATGTATGTTTTTGATATACCTCCAATTATTTTTCCCATTAATCTGGTGTGTCTGAAAGCAACACTGAAATATATCATTGAGAAAGAGAGATGCAACCAACTAAGCAGCGAGCAGAAATCTTGCTTTCTGGAGGATGGTCTTCTACCAAGTTTGCATTACTGCAGTGTAGGATAGAGGGGGAAATGCAAGTGAGACACCAGACTTTTTGCAGGAAATTAATTTTATCTGGAGTTTAAAGAGAACAGTGCAAAACATTCTTTAGAATTTACAGCCTCTGAAAACATAGATGTGATAGTGTCATGAAATATTGCAACTGCTGGTGATGACATAACTCCAGGCACAGTGCTCTAATCCAGGGGATGACCAAAATGTAGCATGTAGATGCTAACTTCTGAAGTTTCCTCTCTCCTAGACTCAAAGGTTCAGTAAGGTGCTTTTATTATATGTATATGCACTTACTGTATATTTCAGGTTTTATATTTCATATTTTATATGAATTACATTTACCTTTATAATTAGATTTTACTAATGCTTGTAGGTATATGCATTTTATGTATGTAAATGAATTTTGGAATATGGTCATTGACCACATTAAAATTATTGATGATGTGGTACAAAATGGCTTGGTAGGGTGGGGAAAATGGGAAAAAAGCTGAAGAACCAACATAGCAGAGAATTTGTATAGTTGCAGCGAGTTGCTTAGGAATTGCTGCAAAGCTAAGATATGTAACAATTCTGGGTTTATCAGCTACCAAGCTTTTGAGACTTTGCAAGCAAGTTGAAGAAGTAGCTCAAGTTGGGATTCCCTTCTAGGCAGCAGGAGAATATTTGCCAGGTCTTTGAACATTTTTGCTCCAACTAATGGAGAACCAATAATCTAAGACAATGGCTCTTCAGAAAATGCTGAATTCCAGCTGCCATCAGCACTAGCCAACATGATCATCATCACAGATGATGGAAGTTGTAGCAGAATAACAGCTGCAGGATTGCAAGTTTCCCACTCCTACATGTTGTGTGTTGAGCATTTTGTCATCCATTGCATTCCCATCTTTCTTTTGCATTTTTCTTCTGTATTGTGGTGATATGGGGTTAATGTGAAAAAGACCAAGACAATAAAAAAGAAATAAAAACAAAGTAAACACAGGCATTGATACTAGGCAAATGAGCTACCATTCAGGACAATATGACAGGAAAGACTGTGCAATTCATATCATTCTCTCCTTATTAAATAATAAAAGAAATCAGACAGTTTGTATGCAAACTGCTCACTTTGACGGATGTCTCTGGGAGGTAATGTGGGTTTCTCAGCTTGGTTGTAATATAAAAACGAAAGTCAGGCGCATACTCAATGGTGGAATCCCCAAGGCGGATACAGATGCTGCCAGCCTGCTTGAAGGTCTGTTTGAGTAGAAGCGGCTCGAGAATAGGATCCAGTTCTTCACCAATATTTTCCAAAAGCACTTGAATACAACCCAAAATTGCAGGAAATGGGAACAAAACAAGAACAGAGGTGAAAAGGGAAAGGTAACTTTATTCTAGAAATAAAAGCATACAAACAACAAATTTTACCCTAAGAGGGAAACCAATCTTGTGTACTCAACTGTTCAAAGCTCAGTGGAAAATAAAATATTTTATATAGCTCCAGATGCCTGCAAACATTTTAAAGAACTCCACCATAAAATCTGATACAAGTAATATTTTATAGCAGAAAAAACAAGGGTAATCTATAATTTAAAAAAAACCAAAAAGGCAAATTGTTGCCAATGAAATGCTGAGAAAGCAAATTATATACATTTTTGATGGGAATGTCCAAAGATCAAAGTCTATAAGAAAGTTACATTTAAACAGGTTGGATGCATAATAGCATGTCATCATTTCAACTCTGAAAGTATTGGTTGGAATTACTAAAGATTAAGCACAAAAAATGAATAACTGGTTAAAAGCATGCATACCTTATGAGGCAAAGTAACAAATTCCCCTTCAAAACGCAAACTATTTTTGTTTAAGTGGGAATCACGGTGGACCATAGAGGATTTCCACCAGCTCAGAACAGAAACTGTGGCCTGTCCTAAATTAAGGAAACTAAGCACACATGTAGAATGTAGCAAAAAAACACAAAAAGACATTTAGTTTAAATCGAACATTGGATTTTTTGGATTTTACGATAAACAATTTTGGGTGATTTTGTAAGATGCATACTGGCTGGAAGGGAAAACATAATGTCAGCAATATCCATGATTATGTGTGAGAGGTATTATTTGATGAGAAATGGTGTGTTATGTCCTATTGTCCTTACAGTGAACTACTGAATCTTAACCAGATTGGGTTTTGCTGGTTTTACCGATTGGGTTTTGCCTTCACCTTTTTAAAAAAGTGAGCAATTGAGTTCTGAATTCTAATCCCATGATGGAAACGTCACACAACTTACTGCACTCACAAAAATAGAAAGAGCAACAAAATATTCAGCATGATACTCTACCATTGTGAAGGTCAGTTTTCAGATGCTGAAAAAATCAGGACATCATGGGAATAGCAGCAGAATCCTACATACTAGTGGTCTTCAAACACAGCTCCTCCAAGGTGTTGTGGACTTTAATACCCAGAAGCCTCAGCTACTTTGGCCAATGGTAAGAGATTCTGGGAGCTGAAGCCCAAAATACCTGGAGGACCAAAGTTTGAAAACTACTGCTATACATGTCTTTTCATTAGTGAATCCTATACAATGTAATGGAACTTAATTCCAGTTTATATGATCATAGCCTGAACTTCACTTTCATGTGTTTTAAAGAACGATTTAACAATTTTCTAGCTGTTCTGTAAAAAGAGAATAATGGTATGGTTACTAATCAGGCTGTGGGTGGAATTACAAGTTATACCTGACATAGAGCTGCTACCCAAAAGCCACTCCTGTGTCAAATTGTTTCCCATTCCCCATGTGTAAGAACACTGTCCCTGCAGCATCCTATTAAGTTTTATTCTGCCCCTAGTAGCAACAGATAAAGACAGGAAGCAGGGAAAATACGCAATGTGATAAAGTTTTCCTACAGCTTGTCAGAAGGCATTTTTAGTGGCATCCCTGTACTGACAGAAATACATAATTTTGTCCTGTGCTCACTCAGTGCCTAGAAGCTAAAGTAGCTCCAGATATCACAGTAAAGTCTGCCGTCTTCTTAGTACGTACAACCTTCTGTGGACTGCAATAGGACAAATGATTCCTCCACTTTTTCAGTTAGATGAAAATGACTAGCATCTTGGGTGTTTCTTTTCTGTCCCAGACTCTTATTCCTTATTTTTTAAGAAAACATGGAGACCTTGGAGACCCAACTCCCCACCTGCACCCATTCCAGGGGGAAAAAGGCCCAAAACATAGCGAAAGAGCATTTCCTGGCCCCTAGAGGGTCATTTTGGATCATTCTCAGGCCAAAAAACAAAAACACTTTTTTGATAACTTCTGCAAATATTTCTTTTGACCCCTGGGGTCAAAACATAGTGGAAATACCCTCCACGCCTTCTGAAGCATTTTGGAGCAAAAGCATTGTTTGATCCCTGGGAGCCATCAAAAGCGCCCTGAAGGGGTGACATGTGCTCTCTGGGCTTCACTTTGCTCACCACTGATATAGATATTTGTTTGAGATGTTTTGGGCTTCTTCTATCAACCTCACCTTTCATATCCAACAGATGCCCTGACAATGTCCTGGACTGCAGCTCCTTCACTGATGGGATTTGTAGTCCAGAACATCCTCAGTATCATCCTGATCTTTAAAAATAAATGAATGGCTATGAATTAATCAGCCCTGTAATGATATGAGGTATGAGTCATTTGAAAGCATTAGATGAATTAGACCAGCCTGACATTTTAAAGATGAACACACCCAGGAAAGGGACTGATAATTTAATCAAGAGCTTAATAGGATAGATATCTTGGCAGATTCAATCAATACAAAATTATTATAATGACTGAATAAAGTACCTCACATAAAAAAATGATTAAGCTGACAAGTACCAATATTCCTAGCAACTGATGGCAACTAGTATGTGATGAATTTGAACCAATGTTGACTCTATAATTAACCCTGCTTTCCCGGGATTGTACAGCAGAGAGTATGTTTCTTGACAATGTGCACTTTTAGGACTTGGCTGCTTACCAGGCGTACCAAACTGAACACAGTTTTCTAGGGTCCGCACAAATTCAGAGTCAGTAAGCTTAATAACATGCAAGCTGTTTGCTTTTTCCATGTGCTTAATCCATTTGTTTGCTTGGCCCTGAGGATCTATCATGAGAGGCCATCTTCTTGCATTCCTAGAGAGGGAGACAGAAAGAGAAAGAAAATGTAACATATAAACTTCAAGGATAAGCTTTGCCTATTATTCAGGAATCAGGGTACTTTTTATTAAGTTAAAAAAGGTGTACAGAGGTTATATTCCTTGTTTTTAAGGTGGATCCTGCTTCCTGGAGACTTTCAGAAGTGGAATCTACCTTAAAACCAAGACTACAGCTGAATACATGCTAGTTACATAGCAAAAATTAAAACCCTGGTTTTAATTCTCCCACCAGAGCAAGTTCAGGAAGAGAAACCGTAAAGTTCAGCTCTCATGGAGTTCCAGGAGGTACAGTCTACCCTTCAGCCCCTAGATGTTCCCCACCCGGGTCTACTGAGTCTGTTCCTTACGAGATAATGATCCCATTGTCAATGGAAAATGAGTCGGAAGGCAATCCAGCAATGTTCCAGGCTCTGATTTTTACAGGTTCTCCTAAAGTAGTAGTTAGAGAGAAATCATCTGAGCAAGGGATGCCTCTGGCTTTCAGGGTCAATATCCAATCACGTGCTTGATTCTGAAAGGGAAGAAGGACAAGTGTTAGCCAATGTTCTCATTGTCTACCATAAGATTAGGATGAGAAATGATGTTAGTCTTATGATGCCATCACTGATGTTCACAATGAAAGTCTTCTCATTCTTGGTAAGACCTTGCCTGTGACATATCAGTGTTACAGATTTAGTTGTACCGTGCTTTTAAATTGTAAGCCACTTTGAGTCCCAATTTTTGGAGGAAAGCAGGATATAAATAACAGCAGCAGCAGCAACAACAATAACAACAACTTCTTATTTTTTAAACCTTTTGCCACTGACCAGGATTTCTTCAAACTAGGGATCTCATCCTTCTGAATAAATAAATGACCATTTAATGTCACACATATTTGCACGTAAGAAAAAGTATTTCTGCAAAGGGGAAAATTGCTTTATGTGTCGATGATGCCCACATAGACCAGGATCCAATAGTGTTCTTCACTGACACAATTATCTCCAGTTGGTGGAACTAGGAAGAGGGCAACTCCTCTCAAAAACACCATGCACCTCAAAACCTGCTTTGGAGGGCTTAGAATCCCACTAAAACAGCTTTATGAGCAGCACAGGATAGGCTGGGCAGGACAACCAAGTCTAACATGGCCCAGCATAACATAGTCCATAGATTTAATCCACGTTTCAAAAGGTGCCATTTTAAAAGACACATTCCAATTTTTTCCATACATGGAGAATGTCTCCTTTAAGATAGTAGCTGCCACAGGCAATTTTTGTAAGTAATTGGATTAAAAACAATACAGACATTTGAAACCTACAAACTCAATGAGGAGCACCATTATCTGTTGATCACAATATTTTAACAGATTAGTCGAATTAATTAATTAGCTAGCAAAACCCTTGAAACCCTATCTTGTCAATGAGGCCATGGAAGACTGTGATGATTTTCACCAACAGCTTATTTGCCAGCTGTCATGAAAGGGTTCAGAGGAGAGTCCAAAGTGGTAAGGAAAAATAGGACTGACAAGAACCAATGCTGGAGGAAAGTGTGGGCATTTCCAGTCACCCCCCTATGGCAAACATCACTTGCAACACAGAATTAAACTTGCAGCAGGGAAAATAAACAAGGAAGACTATTAAATAGGGTTGCCAGAGAGGAAATTGGAGAGGGCTCCTGTGATAGTGTAGGAATTTCAGTAGCTGTTGCTTGCTATCTGGCTGCATGCCAAATATCTGCTGAAATTCCCTAATCTATACAACCACAGGAGGCACAGAAACCCTCTTCGGTTTTCACTCTAGCAACCCTACTCATGCAAATAATACCCAATGGAGTTACTACTATTATATATATACAGGACTGGCTCTAGGTATTTGGCCACCCTAGGCTAGAAATATTTTACACCCCGTCGCCCCTCATAATTATTTTCACCCCTTGATTTCTGCTGTTTTGTTTGTTAAAGCTAAACATGACATAAAACCTAGGTTCCAATCTCTCGTCATAGTATTGAGAATTAGTCAAAAAGCCAATTAGGTTTTTACAGGTTAAAGACTTGCTTTTATGTCGCTTGTTGTAATGAGTTTTGACTTTAATAATGTTTAATTATGCAAAAAATATATACAAAAAAAGCTGCCATGCCACTCCTAAATTTTGCCTCTCTAGGTGGCTGCCTAGTTCACCTATATGGATGAGCCAGCCCTATACACACACACACACACACACACACACACACAACAAAGGGTCCTGTGGCATCTTCAGAATTCCCCAAAGTTCTCTGTAATAAGCTTCTGTGGACTCCACTTCATCACATGCACTACAGGACTATATCAGAAAACCCCATTCTGCCCATACCCCCCAAAAACGTTGAGCACAGGTAGCAATTGTGCTGCCTATGAGACACGTGTAGATCTTTGAGGGTTCAGTCTATTATCCCCTCTGTTGTAAACCACTCAGATTCCCAGTGATTGGGCAGTATATAAATAATTCCTATTATTATCATTATCATTATTATTATTATTCAGTGTGGTCCCATGACCCCCACAAATCTCCTAAAAGACCTGGCACATCCCCATGCCAAAAAACAGCCCAAAAGAATTTTTTTCAGCAGAAAAAACATGTATGTGTATGAAAACCATTTAGCAAGTGTATAGAATGCTGTTTTGGGCCTCCCCGCCCTGGAACAACAGAAGTTATGCATTGTCACTTCCAATGATCTAACATGACAATCCTAACCCTTCAGAGGTCTGTATAAGCCACACATGAGGTGGCCCTTCAGGCTCCCAAGAATGCCAACTCCTGTTTTAGGTTAAGGAAAAATTATTTCAAGGTCCCCAGATTCTGATGTCTAATTTGTGTATAATAATTCAATACTTAATAGGTCAAATCCAGAATTATTCAAATTTAAGTCCCAATGATCTTAATGGATTTAGTATGACTAAGTATGATTAAGTCCAGATCCAAAACTAGTCTGTATTTTTGTGTGATAAAAGCAAGCGGTTTAAGATATGATAGAATCAAATAACACATGGAGGGTGGGTCTTTTGTTCGTTAAGCCAAACTGTGTGGATTACCTCTCTATACTTTCAAAAGAATAGTTGAAAAGAGTTCAGAGCTGCTGTAACAAAACACAGGGAACATGTTTGCTACCCAAAATCTGTCCTAATGCTGTGTGTGTGTCTGTGCTTTCAAGTCACCTGTCGACTGATGATAACCCCATGAATTTCAACATCACACTAATTCCAATACTTCCAGTGAGTGCGGGGACCATTGAAACAGAATGCCAGGTGTGTTTTTTAAAAGCTCCTTACACAAGCAAGGTGTCAACACCTGCTGACTAATTGGTACTTCTAACACCTACACATGCAAGATAAGGACACTACTGATATGTGGGCTTGGGAGTATGCCATTACGACATGTTAATGCTGTGCCCTACCCTGAGGTCTTTTGATGTAGCACAGGTTGAAATATGTTAAATGAATAAATAACCTAAAAATAAATGAATCACTACCAGGCTGCCAGCAAACTGGTTTAAACATAATGCAAAGTGTGTAGAATCTCTCATGGATACAGGTGGCAATGGTGCTTTCTGTAAATGCTCAGCCTAAACCAGGCTTGAAATGCTGGAAAACAAAACCAAAAAGTTAATGTGACAAGCCCAGTATGAAGCATTTTTGATCAAACTTGTCTCGCTGATTATACCAAATTGTAGGTCCTAAGAGGTCTGATACTTCCAGTAGTATTTTATTTATTTACTAGCTGTATCCGGCCACACGTTGGAGTGGCTCAGTCTGGTTAAGTGGAAAAGAAAGAAAAGAGAAAGTGCACGTTTCTGAAATATTTAATTTCACAGTGCTTGTTGGTATACAATATTTTTTGTTGTTCCGTTGTCTGTGTAGATATAGAGATTGTCTGATATGCCGACTTTAGAACATGTGAGAAGCAATCTCTGTCTAGATCAGCTTTTGCCACTGGCTCCTGTCCTTCAAGGCCCATTTGCCGGACTCTCTGTGTCCCAAAGGGACCCTCAGGGGCCAGCAAACTCCAGAGGATGGTGACCAACAGCTCACAGTGACCAGTGGCACATATAAAAACATGCATGTATTCGAGTGGAAAGTTGTGTCATCATTTCAAAGCAATTGGTGAAGAACTTTTGGAGAGTTAAAATTTTGAATAAATGAACATTTACATTTTTATTTATATAGGTAATAATTATTATTTCCTTCTATAGCATCTGAGGTTTTCAATTAAGGTTGGAACTGGCAATAGTTTTGTTTTGTTAGTTTTTTAAAGAGGGGCAAATGCAGTTGAGCCTGCTATTGATGGTATACACCCATCCCACTTTTATTTCTGTGGGTTTTTTTTTAAAGAAATTTGATTTGCTGGATGCTGTAGTGTTTCTAAACCTTTTTGGCCTGCTTGACCAGTTGGAAACCAGATCTCATTCAAACCACTTCCAATCAACAGGGCCAAATGAAATACCAGTAATCTGGCCCTACATAATTCCCTGCCTTTTATCTTCCAAAAGACAGCTGAGAAAACCTGTGCTTTAGACTGGGATAATGGAATAACAGCTAGAGGATCCTATGAAAGAGGGGAAAGACTTGCAGGAGAAGACCCCCAGTTCTTCTTCAACTGCCTGCATCACTCCCTCTCTCCTAGAAATGAGCATAAATCCTAAATATGTGCAGGTATCTTAATCACATGGGTGTCATCTGGGACCCCTGTTTCATTTCTCTGCTCATTTCCGATGAAATACAATTGCAGCCTGGTAAGTTATACTGGTTTCCTGCCCAAAAGGGGTGAGCAAGATGGCACATGGCTTCCCAAGGGTGTTTTTGTGAGCTCCAGCCCCACTCAACTTCCTCCTCTATGCTCTTTATTTTTTGATCATAAAATCTGAAGACTTGCTCTTCCCATGACCACTCAGAAACAACAATTCAGCAACTGAATAGGTTGTAAGCCAAACCTCCTCATTGTTCCACATTTGAAAAACTACCGTTTTTCAAATTCAAAAGTGGATTTCTGGCTAGTTCTGATCTAGTTTTGAGGAGTTTCTTTAGCAGTCTGTGAGGCTCCTAGAGGGCTTCAAGACAAAATAATAATAATAATTGGGCTCTCTTTACCTGCTACCGTTGCCCATCCCCATTCTACAAGAAGAGTTATGTCCACCTTTTGCCCCCAGCAATGGTATGTGAAAACAGCTATCAGGAATCGAGTAGCCATGAGTCTTTCCTGAGGAATCTAACCCAGGAGATCCAAGATGGCAATGGAGGTGGAAGCTCTGCTGGGACCTATGCAGTTTGTTTGACTTTATCAATATGTTTTATTGCTTCATACCCCATATTTTTCTATTTTATAGTCTTCTGCTAACAGTTTTATAGTTCTAAGTCTTTATTGCCTATTTATAACTTTTAATTAAGCAGAGTAATTGCTTAGTAACTGACCACTTGAGTTGCACTGATTGTAGCTAAAAAGCCATTGCTCGTAAGGTGTGTTGCTGCCAGATTGGTGTTATGCCTCTGCTCTCCCTGTGAATAACAGACTCTTCATGCTAATAAAGAACCTTGCTGTTGGGCACAAGAGCAAGGTCTGCTTTTTGCACAGTCATTAACATGACAAAAAGAACGAAAAGGACCAATTCACCCACTAATATTAGTAGTCAATGCAGCTCTAAACAAAGCAAATTGGATGACTTTATTGCACTGCAGATGCCCTCTGTGTTTGAAATTTCAACTACAAAGAGGTGTGCACCTTTAGCAAAGGAGACAGAGCTTGAACCAGGTGACAGCATTTTAACAAGAAACAGACTCTTTCCTTGTTGTAAAATCCACAGTCCAATGCTCCTTATGCTGAACTATTATGAAACAGTGTGAACTGCACAAACACTACAATATTAGCTCTCAATTAGAAAAGCAAAGATCTGTAACAAATTTGGTATCTCTGGCCTCGTAGAAGTATTTAGACTCAGGCAACTTGGATAACCATCCTTTGATTTCTTCTTCAGGTCAATCCAATGGATCTCATCAGTATTCCAACAGAAGCTTTAATGCTAGCTCAAGCCCAGAGGCTAAATAAATAAATAAATTACACCATAGCAGAAAGACTGTTGGCTGATTTTACAAGCTTTCCAGTAGTGGTAGATATGTATCCATTTAATGGACAAATTCCTTATTGCAACTCAGGGGCTGAACAGACCACCCCTAAGGGGCAGCGTGCAGTCGCTCCTTTCAGCACTGGATCAGGGTCATGGCAACTACATGCCACGGCCCCGATCTGGCCTTTCCATGGTGCAAAAAGGAGCCACAAAAAGAGGCTCTTTTCTGTGCCGCAAAACGCGGCTTCTTTCTGTGCCGTGGAAAGGGTACCATAGCCACCAGCACTGCAGCTTTTTGGTGCTCCTTTGGTCATCTGGATGCAGTGCCAAAGGAGCGCCATGATGCTGCCCACCGTGTGGTGGGGAGAATAGCATCACGCCAGCATGGGGGTGGAGTCGGGTGTGCATCGTGCAGACGCCATACCCCCACTCAGCCCCAATGCTGGCCTTTAATGCCGGTCTGTCAAGGCTCCCAATTTCAAGCTTATTTGAATCTTACATTTTAACTATCAGATTCTCCAATTTATTGTCTGTTGAATTGCTATTTTCATTCTCACAATATCTGAGGGTTCTCTTCTGTTACACAAAATCCACTGTCCCTAATTCATTAATGGGGAAAAAAGCACTTTCAAGTTTTGGTGTTTTTCTATCACTTCTCTTTAATTCCTCTTAAGAAAGGTCCAGCTCTTTCTTTCCAATATCACAATACTCCTAGCAAGTTCTCTAGTTTTATAGAGCCTAAGTGCTTAAGTCTGTGACACAAACACACATTGACGATACAACAGAATAACTTTTCATTTGATTTTCTATGGGGTGAAACAGATGGGAAAGAAAAACGGCTCACAGCTGCCTTTTCTAAAACCAATCAAACCCACACCGGCCACTCCCAAGCCTGACGGCATGGTGCAGAGTGACTGCACAGCACAGTGTGAAGCTGCACTGCTGGGTAATTTTTTTTTTTTTTTTTGGCATCTTCTCACCATCCCTGCACATCGTCACACAAACACACCACACCAGTGACCACTTCCTCCCTAGATGCCCTCCCATTGGATGGCATCCCCCTTCTGATCAGCCACACAGTCGTACCTGTGACCCTTCACATTGGCGCATCCAATCATGACTCCCCCTTCATGTCCTTTTCACCCCATGCCCCCTCCTGGACCTTGTGGCTTCTGCATGTTCTAGTTATATGCGTTGGAGGTGTCACACTTTCACTTTTTACCATTTCCAGCCCCACCGCTTGGATATGGCAGCTCCATTCTTTTTTGAATGCGCTCCTATGTTGGGGCATTTATATGCACAATTAGGGTTAGAGATAGGATAGATCACTTCTTTAGAATTGGCCTGGTGTCAGTGCATTTATATGTATGGGTGAAAGTGCCTATTTTCTCAGAAAAGTTGGGAAAATTCAGATTCTTCTTGTTCCGGTGTTTAGAATTTAACAGTACAATTGGTCCAATTTTATGTAAAATTCTTATTACAAGATGAGAATCCCAGTGTGTCCTTGGTCGTTGTCAGGTTTTTGTCTGAACCAGTCAGGGTTAGACAACAATAAACTTCTGTATTAGAGGAAACGTCTGAAATTAGTTCTGCTTGGACAATTTGACCACTTTCAACTTTTATGTGCCTTAACCCTCTAGCTAATTTTATATGAGTTTTAGGAGTGATCCAGTTTTATCTTTGTATGTACTTTGATATTCTGATATTTGTATTTTACCATTCATATGGTCAGTTGACTAAGTTGACTAATCAATAAACTTGTTGTTGTTTGACCCACTTGCTCCTTGTAGTTTTTATTTATCATGTTGATAATTTGAACTTGTTAATATAGAACTACTGTTGTATATATGCATCTAAAAGCATTCATATGAAGGAGCAAGCTTCACAGGCTTACAACTTAAAGAGGAGGATCTATTTTATTTTATTTGAAAAATGTAATATGTGGATCCCTGTTTGAAACACAGCTTGGAAAAATTACTTTTTTAAGCTACACTCCCAGACCTAGAGCCCAAACTGTCTGGGAGGTTCTGGAAAGTTCTGCTCTGGAACATAATTTTCCCTTAAAAACATGTTCTAAAATCATGTTTTGAGATTCTACAAATACCAGTTTCAGGGGAAATTTTTTATAAGAGAGCAGTACTAGAGACAGGCTAATTTTCAGTTTAAAACAGACCTTTCAAAGCCAATAACTTCCTTAGAGGTCTTGGGCTATACATCCTACTGTCTTCCAGAGCATTGCATTGATATTGTTAGCTAATGGGAGATGAAAGCCCAACATATCTAGAGGGCATCAGGTTGGTGAAGGCTGGTTTATAATGTCTTGGATTTCCCAACTATCATGGTTGAAAACAGTAAAGCCAACATTTCTTTGTATCCAGAGGATGAAACTTCAGTATCTTAACATTATCCTTAAAGAAGTATGAAAGTTAAACAGATATAAATGAAACCAAGCTAAGACCTTTTTTGGATTAGAGAGATTTACACTTGAGCACTACAGTATATGTTCATAGTATGTTGTCTAAGAATGAAACAAATTAGACAAACAAGCTGTAATGTTGGACATGGAAACTGGCCCAGATACAAAATAATAGTATGTCAAAGAGTTTTAATATCCTCTCAAAATTAACTTCAGCAAAATATTTCTGGATTTATCTTCCTCAAAAGACTGATGTAAGGATAATTGCCTGTCACTTGTTAATAAAATCCAGTTAGATAGCAAGGATTAGAATAAATTACAGCTATTTTGATTGCTTATAACAGAAGCCACTAAAATACACATTTTATCCCCCTGCTGAAAGTATTGGTTCTGTTTAACACTTACTGTTTATACATTCCAAAGCCCTTATTAAGAAATTGACAAAGAGAAGAGAAGAACATTTCTTGCAGGGGTGATGAGAATGGAATAGAATATCAGTTACTATGCACTATAAAAAGAAGCAGAATGTAGGGTTGTCCATACCCAATATTAATTTTTTATTATTATCATCCCAGCACTTGTAGAACAAATGTTTCAGCCCCGTTAACAGAAATTACTACATTGACCCAATTAAAGAAAACATGATTGTATTGAAATGGTTTAGAATCCGGAAAAACAACAACCACCAGAAACTGATATAAATGCTTCTCTATGAACTAGAGTCATGAGGCATATCAGTCCTGATCCAGCTAAAGTGAGTCATGACTAATTCCCACTGAAACTAATGAAAGCAGTTTAGAGTTCCATTACAGTGGATCTTTGTTATACGCTGGGGTTTGGTTCCAAGATCCCCCGTGTATAACAAAATCCGTGTATGCTCAAGTCCCATTAAGTATAATGACATAGCAAAATGGTGTCCCTAATAAAAAATGGAACATCAAGGTAAATTTATACTTTTTTGGAACATTTTCAAACCGTGTATGCTTAAATCCGTGTATAAAAAATCCGTGTATAAGAAGGGCCGACTGTACTTCTGACAAGATCATTGCAATTATCTGGGAAAGATCTTATGTGCTTAAGTTCTGATGCATTATGTTTTTTCAGAAATACAAATGTTCAGAAGTTCAGCATAATATAATGGGAAACCCAATAAATATTTAGCATAAAGAATTTTAGACATTCAAAAGCTTTTCTGTCCCAACAGTTCCTAACAATACATTTATGAAATGGAATGGTTTGACTAAAGCCATCCATGGTTACAGCTACTCAGGAGTTTATCAGATAAGGGAAATTGGAAGCATAATCCAATGGCAATCCGAACACAATCATGGGGTTTCACGTTATTGTGTGATAGACTACCACAACCAATTTCGGGCAATGGCATGTTATTTTTGGGCAATGGGAAGTCAGTTCAAACGCAATTCGAATTCACGTAAATTCGCTGAACAAGCAAATTCATGTGAATGCGTTCTGGCCCCACTTTCTTTTCATTCGAAATTAAGAGAAATTCCTCACGTGTGATAAACTCCTCAATCACCATTCTTGGGATCAGCTAAAAAAAAAATGAAAGAACAGCTGGGAAGCAACACATGGATTGGGGGGGGGACTTGAATTTCAGATCAGCTGGATTTTTCCTAGATATGTAGCCATACAGACTGCATCTTTAGCTGTTTCCTATGCACATGTTCTATTTGGTAGCTTTCTTGAGGATTATCACACTTGAAAAGAACAGAATTGTACAAGAACAAATGAAGTTGCCTTATACTGAGTGAGTCAAAGCCCTGGTTTACCTAATTCAACAGATCCTACATCTCAGGGGTGGAGAACCACTGACGTGTTTTGAACAGTAATTCCCATAATTACCTTTGCTCATTTGGGATATTCATTATAATTGCCCATTTTGGCTGGGGCTTGTGGGAAAAATCATGTCTAATCATCTCTTGAGTCTCTCAATCATTTCAATTTGGTGTAGGATTCTAATAAGCCAGTCATTGAGCAAGCTGCTAAATATTTGAATTTGGCTATTTTCACCAGGCCACTGATGACTAGTTATTATCATATGTAATCTACTATTATCATGTGTTTTAATAAGATGTCTTCATGGGCTGTTGACTGCAAATAAAGATAATGACAAGTCTCATAATTCCCTTCTATTGTCTAATCTGTCTGGAGATTTTGGACACTGAATTCGAAATATCTGGATTGCCAGATATTTTGACTGTCAGAGGCTTTTGAATGTTTCTGACAGGGGTCTCTCCCAGTCCTGCCTAGGGATGCCTGGGATTGAATATGGAAAGCAATACATGCACTCTGTCGTGGAGCAACAGCCCTGACCCACGCTTAGTAGTAGAAAAGTTTTTGCATGCAGGAAATCTGAAGTTCAGTATTTGGAATCTCCAATTAACCTTGGGTCCTAGATGTACTTAGGGTAAAAGTGCCATCAGTCACAATCATCATAGCCAACAGTCAAGGATGGTAGCAGTTGAGGGCCAAAAGAAGAACTAGATCTTGTTCTTAATCCTGCCTCAAGTACACTCATGAATCAATGAGGTTTATCTACCTGCCATTTAGGAATTGACTGAATAGTCTGATTTAGTTGAGACTAAGCAACAGGATGTCAGCCACAATGTGGAAACTCCGTTTTTGGAAAACTAAGTTAAAAAGATCTCAGAGAAAATAAATGGGAAAGACAATATCCAGTTAGATCAGGGGTGGGCAACTTGTGGCTTCCCAGATGTTGGACCTCACTCTTATCATTCTTCAGCACTAGCTACACAAATCAGGACTGATGGAAGGCAGCAGTTCAACAACCTCTAGAAAACCACAGTTGGTCCACCCTTGGACAAGACTAAGCAATGATCTGATTTAGTACAAGGCACTTTCGTATGTTGCTTTTAACAAAGTCAAGATTCCAAACTTAGTTAATGGGGCATATCTTGGGGTGATTGGGGAAAATGCTTGCTTCTTTGCTGCAGAAGCATTTAGATTAGAGAAATGTCATTTATTCACTCCTTACATGTCGGTAGCTGGACGTGAAGGCTCCCAGGTAAGCCACAATGCTTGACGAGATGAGGATATCGCCTGTCAGATTGATGTACTGCTTTCCAAGTTCCAAAGCCGTCTGACTCCAGCGGGTTTTCTCACCTCCAAGGCCACCAAGTAATTTTTCAGCTCGGTCCAGTTTTTTGCTGCACAGGTCAACCTGATAACCAAAATACAAACTTTAGCTATCACAAGTTTTGTGACTGCAAACGGTTATCCATTTTGCTTTTAATGCATCTGAAAACTACTACAGATGCATAGATTTTGCTGGACGCTATTATTATTATTTTTCAACAAAATAAATGGCCTTTGGATTTGAAGGTGTAAAGCCTTAAGGCGGAAAAAAGGGAGAGAAAATGTGTGTGACAGATTGTCATGGCTGAATACAGCAAGGTCTATGGCAATTCCATTCTTCTTTCGCTCAAATAAATTATTGCCTTCAGGTTGAAATGTGAAATTGATAATGGATTTATATGCAATATAGAAAACAGTAGTATCCAAAAAAACAATACATATCTCAGGAGGGCATGATGCTGACTTAGGAAGGTCACTTTCACATGGATATGGACAATAAACAGAATGCATATTGTAGCTTATTTTTAAAAAGATGTCTAACTAATGTGAGAGACAGCAGAAATTCTGCAAAGCTTTGCAGTTGGCACAAGAACCAATCATCCCTGTCCACATATATCTTTACCTGCCTAACAAGCAAGAAGGTGAGACAAACAATCCAGGAGTTAGCATTGGTGAATTCACAAAAAAAAGTACCCTCCTTGTTTGCTTCTCTCTTAACCTTCCCAATTCAGCAGAAATAATTCAGACTTAGGACATTGCCACATGAGCCCCATTCTCACCGCAATTGCATTAGTTCATGAAAATGGAAACATACCAATTTGAGAAGAGCCATTATTGCACATCTCCACAAGAGTGTGACTGAGGCTTTTTCTATCATTGCATTCTCTTTCACACTTCCCATTAAACTTTTCTCCTTGCCCTATGCCCTACACAGTATGCCTTTCAAGGTTTTTTAAATTTTAATATCTAATACAGTTCCAAAGTTATGGTAATACAATTTGAGTTTTTAAAAAGAAAAGAGAAGGAATTTTAAAAGAAAAGAAATACAATCGGCTTGGGAATAGTGAAGTGGAGAGAGGGAGAGGAGGAGATACTGACACCATGTAACTGTGAATATTGCAACTGCCACAGCAGCGACATTGCACACTTGAGGACTAATGGGACTGCTCTATGGTTGGGAGCTTATTGACAAGCTTTCTCTGTCAGTGAAAAAGGATATTTGAATACACCTGAGAGCAAAGCAGCAACGATACAGAGAAAACACTTGGGCTGTGCAGACAGCCCCAAAGGGACGGCTTCCAGACACCCCTTTTACAGCCAGATCAGGGCCGTAGCAACCGCATGCCATGGCCTCAATCTGGCCTTTCCAGGGCGCAAAAAGGACCCACAAAAATGACTTCTTTTTGCGCCCTGGAAAGGGAACAATAGCTGCAGTGCCAGGGCTTTACGGTGCTCCTTTGCACTACGTTGTGTGGATGCAGCACCAGAAGAACGCCATGATGTCACATACCATACAGTGCTGTGGAGTTGGGGTGTCCATCATATGGACACTATACCCCGACTCCGTCCTCAATCCAGCCTTTAAGACCAGTCTGCACAGGGGAGTTTATCAGACAATAGAAATTGGAAGTATAATCCAATGGCAATCCAAATACAATCATGGGGTTTAACATTATTGTGTGATAGACTACCACATGCAATTTTGGGTAATGGGAAGTCAGTTTGAATGCAATTCAAATTCATGTAAATTCACTGAACTAGCAAATTCACATGAATGTGTTCTGGCCCCACTTTCTTTTCATTCGAAATTAAGAGAAATTCCTCCCGTGTGATAAACTCCAGGGAAATAGTGTGGTAAGAATTGCCAAAGGCACTATTCTGTAGTTTTAATAGTGGTTTTAAAGCCTTGTGTGATAATCTCCTTAGGGACAAAGGATGGATCCCCCTTTCCTTTTGACCCAAATTAAAACCAGAATCTATAGAGACACAAATTGAGAGACTGTATCAAGTTAAGAAATAAAAATCAAGTCAAGAAATAAAAAGAAGACTAGGAAAGGGAAGGGCAGCTATGAAAGAACTATAAAAGATACTAAAGAGCAAAGACATACAACTGAGCACTAAAGACAGAATCATTCAGGCCATTGTATTCCCAATTACCATGCACAGATGTGAGTGCTAGATAGTGAAGGAAGCAGACAGAAAGAAAATCAACTCATCTAAAATATGGTGCTGGAGAAGATTACTTAAGATAAAATAAAATGAAACAAATGGATTCTTAAACAGATCAGACCAGGGCTTTCCTTGGAAGCAAAGATGATCAAGTTGAGACTATCATAGTCTGGCCACATAATGAGAAAGCACGGATCGCTAGGAAAAACAATAATGCTAAGAAAGGTAGAGGGTAGAAGAAAGAGAGGAAGACCACAAACCAGATGGATAGACTCCATCGGGGGGTTATGGGCAAGGTCTTGCAGGATCTGGGCAAGGCAGTGGAAGATAGGGATTCTTGGAGATGTCTCATCCACAGGGTCGCCATGTCAGAACCGACTTAAGAACAGCTAACAACAAAATCAGTGGTAGGCATCTTCTTGAGATAAAAGAGTCTGGAATAACACCCTTGAATGCCCCACGGGCCACGGTCTACTTTGCTGCTACCATGCAGCTGAAACTGCCATAACAGTAGCACGGGAACACACATACCACCAGCACTACAACAATAAGTTGCTTAGGGGGCATGTACCTTCTCTTAACGCCAAATCACAAATCCAGGAGGCTTCTGGGTGCACAGTTTGGCTTGAAAACAAATCATACACTTCCCACATCTCTTGTTTTAAAGACAAACCACTCTGTTGTGAATAGTCACTGCGGTGTCAAATTCAGTGGTGATAACTGGTGGAGACCTTAAAAGCAAGTGAGAGCAGGGGGCTGCATTTTGCCCACCTCTGCAATAAAGGCCTGGCACTGGTGGCACTTCCTTCTGTAACTTTTTCTGTATTGTATTTGGATTTGTTTGTTTCAACACAATCCTAAACTCTGTTCCACCCCAAAAGGTGCCATATAGATCAGTGTGTGTGTGTGTGTGTGTGTCTGCCTGCCTGTGTTCAATTTGCCTGCCAAACTATGGTGATCCCATGGATTTTATAATGTTTTATTAGGCAGGAAACAATGCCTTTCTGTGAAATATAGCATATAGCATCTGGTATTCCTTGGCAGTTTCTTCTCCAAATATTAACTAGGGATGACCCTGCTTAGCTTGGCAGATGATTCTATGTCTCCTTCCCGTCAACTGCCAGTCTCAGGACTCCAAAGGACATTGCTATGGCAGTTAAAGTGGAACCATACCACTATAAATGTGTAGTGTGAAAGGGGCCTCTCCATCAGGTTGTCCTACCACACAGGCTCATTGGATGGAAAAGGGGGGGGGGGGAGAGCCATGAAAACAGGAGGAGAGGAAGTTGCATAAATGACACTTTGAGCTCTGAAGAAAGGTAAAATATAAATTTTAAAAATAAAATTAAAAAATAACCTACCATATAAATCATAAGTTCCCCAGTGGATCAAAACAATAGTTCCAATCACCCCAAATATCTCTAGAAAACTGGCAAATGGGACAACCACCTTGCCTGGCTGTTTTGTATCCAGTAATAGACATATACTCAGAGCTTGGCCGGGGGGGGGGGGAATACTTTTTGGACAACTCCCAGAATTCCGACCAACATAATAATACTGTAATAATAATAATAATAATAATAATAATAATAATAATTTATAGCCCCACCCAATCACGAAGAATCCAGGCGGGTTACAACAATAAAATACATCAATTACAATAGAGTTAAAAATCAAACCCTAGACCTAACGCCCCCCCCCCCCCCATTAGACTTTCAGTTATAAAAAATTAACTTTCCCAGGCACTGGACAACCTGCTAAATGGAGGATCCATTAGTACATCTTTCTATCAGGAACTGATCTAATTTCTACCAAAACAAACAAACAAATTCTGTCCCCGCTAATGAGCATTTTAATGTAAATTCTGTATTTGTATTTTAATGCACATAAGCCCAATACAGGTTGAGCTTCCCTTCCATATGTACATATATACAAATACAGGCATTTCAAAATATGAAATATGAAATGCTTCAGGTCCTAAGTATTTCAGATAAAAGATACTCAACCTGCATTGCACTTTCAAACCAGCCTATCAAATAAAACTGCCATTCTCTCAACGTTACACTGAAATTTTCAATGCAGTTCACTAATTACCAAAAAAGCCCACATACTGAACTGTAAATATTGGGGAAAATACAAACAAAGATGAATACATTCACAAAAATAATATTTAAATCCATGGAGAAACTGCTTGCAAAACTATATACATCAGACAAAAAAAAAAAAGCTTGTATTAGGAGACAGGAATACAAAATGTACGTATACAGATTTTAATATGAAAAAAATCCCAAGATTTGGACTAAGATAAATTTAAGATGGGAAAAATTCTCTAAATTCAATACAAATCAAGACTGGAAAACAAAAGAAACCCTGCAGAAATAAATGCCATGAACCTATATGCCTGCTCTTTGAAGATGCATGCTCTATACCTGGTTTTCCAAGTCAGCTTTCTCCTGCTTCTTTTCTTCTAGTATCAACTGTAATTGAGCTAGCTTGTCCTGAACTTCTTTTAGGGCTGCTTGTTTCTTCCTCAAACCGTCCATGGCAATTTTCAGTTCCCCTTCAGCTGCATTGAGCTTAATCTTCTTAGGGGCAACGACTTTTGCCACTCTAAAGAGTAAAGTGTAACATGTCAAGTATTCTGTTCTTACACATCTACTTGAAGACACTACTAGACCATCTCCCACATTTTCTGCACATAGGTTGCAGACACATATATTCCATTAACAAGTCGGCAACAATCTGCAGCTAAGCAAAGTAGCAGAAAAGGCTCAAGATATTTTGATGGCACCCCCATCTATTCCATGTATAAAAACAATTTGTTCACACTGCATTTTACAATACTGGGATGGTGGAGCAAAGTATGAGAGGAGGTAACATAAAGAAATAATAATGTTTCCTTGATTGTTGAAATGTGATGCTGCCTACCTTTTGTCAAAACCAGAGTTCTGAGTCTCATTCTGTACTATTATTTAACCGAATCAAAATACCATTTTTATAAGCGTCTTCTTTCATTATGTAAAACAAAATCTGCCTTCTCTATGGATTTTTCCCCCTATTTGGATAGATTTCATGAACTTTGAAAGCCAGCTGATGTCCCCAAGACAAAACTAAAGAACTCTTGACCCTTCAAATGTTAATGAATTATTACTCTAATTATCATTTTCTAGTGATCAGGTTGACCAGGGTGATGAAAACGGACATTCAACAATACCTGGAGGACCACATGCTTGCCAGCCCTGCATTCTGCCCAGTACAGAAAGAGGATCACACTTATCAGTTCACAAGAGCACAGGTGTTTAAGCCAGTGTTCTGCATGGATACAGGTGTTTGACATGAAAATAAGAGACATTCATGTGTGTACCCAGAAAAGAAGGCACTCCCATGTGTATTTGTGTATACCTAGATTTTAGCTACCTGTCTGGCAACCAAAATGATGAATCTACAAAGTTAAGCTAATGGGTTGGCCCAAACCAATAGAGAGACTAATACTGATTGTTTGGATGGCAGTTTATGCCTGCTCACCATACATTTGTAAATAAATATATTCAGTGAGCCTGCTGTATTGGCAGGCTAGCCAGCCATGGATTGGAGCTCCCACAGCAGCACACATCCATGGGCATGTTGATACAGGTACAGGTATATTGCCTCCCACTGACTAATATGGACTTGATCTCCCTCGTGTTTTCCCATCCGTGGGGATCCCTGGAACCAACCCTAACTCTGGTTGGAAAGGGCCCACTGTATTACAAAAATAAGATAATATCACAATATTCTCTCTTTAGAAGGTAAATGGCCACATAAAAGCCTATTCTCAGAATGTTCTACTGCCTAGGGAAGTGGGAACAAGGGAGAATATTACACAGAAAGCCCAACAATCTCCATTCATAGTATGCTTTTGACACAAGCCCTTACTTATCATAGGAATCCATGGCAATAACCCATTTGCACAGCCCTTCTGCAGCTGTGGAAGCATTTCGAATCTTCTCAGGAACAAACTCGGGATTGGTGATGTACTGCTTTCTGATGACACTCATGTAAGCTGGAGGGATGTTGTCTTTGTCATATTCATGAAGTGACTGCAGAAATCGCATGTCTCCCAGGAGTTTCTTAGCTGGACCCCAGAAATCCTCCATCTTTTTGCCTGTGCCTGTTGGATCTGGAATTTTATCAGCCTTGATCCCTTTTAAGATGCAAATTGCCTCCATAACAAGTTTCACGCCAGCAGGAGGACTCTTCATGGACTTCACAACAGTGATATCCTTTAAAAAAGAAAAACACAATCAAAAGACTAGACTGAAGTCTTCTGTCTCCATAATACAAGCATTTAGTTAAATTTCCATGTATTCATTTTATAATTCTTGCAGTAAACTCACCATT
Organism: Sceloporus undulatus; assembly: GCF_019175285.1. Classification (NCBI taxonomy): domain Eukaryota; kingdom Metazoa; phylum Chordata; class Lepidosauria; order Squamata; family Phrynosomatidae; genus Sceloporus; species Sceloporus undulatus. The sequence continues at coordinate 193,361,271 of NC_056522.1, read as the reverse complement.
TAATTTAATACCTCACACTTCTCCCTGTTTTTTGCATCTTTCTTACCTACTTGATGACCATCTAAACTTTCTACAAATTTTAAATTGCCAGCAGAATCTTTTGGGTATTTACTCAGCGCCAAGCCACAATGAGTTCAATGGAGCTTGCTTCCAGGTAAATGTGTATAGGATTTCAGCTTCAGGGATTCTAAAATGCTTATTGGTAATATACACCGAAAGAAGATTATTTATTTTTGTGGAAAGCATTTGAAATCAGATATTTCTAACTAAGATAAGGTTTCACAACCGTGTTCCAACGTTTTGATTTTTTTAAAAAAAATCATAACATGCACATACACTAACATCTTTCTCAATCAGTAATTTCAATCCATTTTCAAAAATATGCAACCAACATGCATAGATGAGTGGTATATAATTTTCCTAGCCTTTCTTTAAATTCTTTCAAAAGTGGGCCCTATATCTTACTATTTTCAAGTTACATGATAATTCTATTCAATTAAAGCACTTTCTAGAGCTTCAGGCTATATGACTCAGCAATCTGTCATACTATGTATATAACAAGTGGGCTTCTTTTCTCTTACTCTCTATTCAGTGTGAATTAATTCAATTTTTAATGGTAGGTCAGCACTCTGAAACACTTGGAATTCTTGCAGAATATGTCACAAACTCAGTGAACATTGCCACTTACTAGTCATTCTTAAACTGTAGGATACTGGTACGCCAGAATGTTCGTTCATTTTCTAATAAACCCAAAGGTGGAGGATACTCAGCAAATGTTGAAACGTCATCCTCATTGCCTTAACTTACCATTGAAGCATTTACAGTGACTCAACACAGTTGTTTCTCAAGAACCTTTAAGTGCCTTCAAAATGTTATCACAACATCTAACCTCTAGTTAATGATCTCTGCATCTTCCTCCATTTCACCCTAAACACAAATATCTAAAGTGTTGGTTTTTTGCTATTCAAATACCAACAATGTTTAATTTGTTTTCATTACAGCAGAGGGAGTAGTTTAATCATAATAATAACAACAACAATAATATAACAACGACGTTTATTTGTAATGCCCTTTCCACCAAAGGGTGGAACATTAAGCATATGGAATCAAAACCAGACAATAAAACACAACACTATAAAATGGTGAAATACTAAAATAATATGTTAATATACTAAAACAAACACCAGTGACTACCCATCTTGGTGACCTTAGGTACACACAGTAACTCAGCAGTCAGGTGAATTGAAGAGGAAGGTCTTCAACCCTTTACAAAAGTGGGTAAGATCCTCCTCCAACCAAAAGTTCAAAGGAAGACTATTTAGAGAAGTCTGACAGTCATGACCTCTGAAGTCAATTGTTTCTTTAAAAAACTGACTTTAAAAGGGTGTTTGCACCCTGTAGTAAAGGGTGGAGAAAGCATAGTCCTAGATCCTTTTCTTTCATCCTCTGAAACCCTCCCTGTTTTAAAAAAAGAAATATCAGCACAATTTTCAGGCAATTTTAACCTAAAAACCAAATGTCAAACATTTACTAAAACATAATATACACACACATACCACACATACACCTTCCCCAGACCCCCTTTTGGTAACTGGAAATGACACAATATACTTTCTGGTTATCATTTTGACTTGGATATGTCCGCAAAAGGTGGTACTTCCACCTGTTTCAGTCAGGTACAACTGATGGGGGAAGAGGTCGGGGGGAGTTGCCCCCTGCCCCTATGTAGTCACTCAATCCTGCTCCAGGAGATGTGGTGTTGGGGGGTGTTTCATAATATTTTGGGAGGGGGATTTTTTTTGGCTTATTTTAGGCCCTAAGGAAATCTTTTTTCAAAACTGGAAGTAAATGGATAAAAAGGCCTACAGCAGACTGAAGAGGCCAAGATGTTTCACTACCTCCCGTCCTATTTCCCAGTCCTTACAGAACACAAGAAGCCTAAAAATACATTTTTAATGGATGAGGGGGTGCAAGCTGGACAAGCATTTTAAAAGATATTCTTACAGGGTATCTGTCTTCTTATTCAATTAATTCATGAGTGCGATCTTCTCTGCTACATACAATCCTGACATTCAGACTGAGGAGAAAGTGTTTTAAAAAAAAGAGAGTAAATATTGAGATGCCCTTACACACAGTGGCTGGCATCTTGTTATTAGCAACCAGACTAGACCAATTCAATCAATTGTTGAGTGGTAAGTAAATCCCACTGTTTCAATGGATTTACTATCGTTGGGACTAACAACAGGCTTTAAGCCATTGTTGTTTTGTGCCTTCAAGTAATTTCCGAATTATGGCAACCCTAAGGTGAACCTATCACAGGGTTTCTTGGCAATTTTTTTCAAAGGGACCTTGCCACTGTCACCCACTGAGACTGACTGTGATGTGCCCAGGGTAACCCAGTGGTTTCATGTGCAAGAAGGGATTTGAATCTGTTCTCTAGAGTCATAGTCCAACACTCAAATATGTTAGCTTTAGGGAGTGTAGCTTCCAAGCTGAATCTGTGTTCCTAGTTTATTGAAAGGCAGCTCTACAACTACACAAAATATGAATTTTGTAGCAAAGCCACACAAGTGCAGCATTAAGCATGATACAGTCCGCCCTATGTATTGGTGGACTTGCCATCAACAGACTGAACCATCCACAGACATCAAGCCCTCATTTTTCTTAATGGCAGCGTGTGCACACAGCCATGCTAGCAGGCATGCACACACCACACCACCATTAAGAAAAACAAAACTTGAGCATGTGTGGATTTTTCTATCCATGAGAGGGTCTGGAATGGATGCCCCCACAGATATGGAGATCCGACTGTACATCAGAAGTGATTTGTAAATAAAAAGGATATAGCAATTTACTCTAACTCACCAGTTGCTTCAAAATCAGGTGTCTCAATCAAGATATGATTTTAAAAATACTTCCCACAAACCATTACCTGTGCAGTCAAGGTGTCAAGAGCAGCCAAGGCACTTTCCAAGATGGGCAGGGCTTCTGCTAGATCAGCATCACATTCATCCTTGATGGCTTTGGCAGCCATTGCTTGTTCATTGGCAACCTCTTCATCACCTTTCACAATTTTTTCCGTTTTCGCCACTTCTAAGGACTCTCTCTCGATCTCAATCATCATTTCATCCACCTGCTTACTAGCCACCCGGAGTTGGGGCTGCAAGGCTTCCAGTTCTACCTGCATCGTGGCCACCTGTGCTGCAGCCGAGTCCAGTTTGTCCAAGCCAACTTCATATCTTTTTTTCATTTTCATCACCTGACTGAAAGTAATTGAAGAGGTTTTCATGCAGTACAAGACATTCACACAAGTGTCATCAGGTTAATTCTTAAACAGCCCTCCAGGAGTGCAAAATTTCCCTTTGCTGAACACTCTCCTATTTTTCCTTCCAGTAGGATAACCATGTTCTCACCATATCAACCACTGCACTGTGTGCATTTGGCAGACCAAGCCCTGATATGTATAACATAGGCAGGACATTCATCGCAATCACATCAAGGCTATGGAACGCCTCTGATTGAGGCCAAAAGTTGATCACACTGTCTTCAGTAAATTTTATGATACACACCTGACTTCTCTCTTAATATGTCTTTCCTCTGAAGTAGCAAGTAATTACAAGTAAAATGATGCAACAATCATTAGAAGCAATTTTTGTGTTTTGTCATTTTAACACTTTTGTTGTTGTTGTTAACACCTTTACGGGGGGTTTTCAATTGCTTTTCATTTTTATCAATAACATGGAAATTTCCATGTTACATCTGCTCACCAATCAGAGATAAGATAACTATCCCATCACCTGTTCACCTTCTCAACTGTGGTGATGAGTAGACAAGGGAAGGAAGGGACTCTTGTTTTATCTACTACATTTAATCTGCAAAAACACAGACACTGCTCTCCCACATCCTACAAGCCTCCTCTGTTAGCAGAATTTAGGAAAGGGGACACTCCCAGCCCCTATGTTGGCAAGTTGTTGACCATCTGCAAGCTGGAACTAGATATGTTAGTCAAAAAATTCACATCCATGAATTTGAGCATTTTAGAGTGCTATATCCCTTTCTTTTGATTCTGCTCTGTAAACTACATTGAGCAATGGAAAAGCGACATATAAAGGTGTATGAACAAGGGAATAAATACATCTTACAGCCACCTTCAAAATACAATATTCTATAACATTTAATTACAAAACCATTTTAAAGTCCAAAAGCATCAATAATTTTTTAAAAACCTACAAGCACAAAGCAAGAGACAAGATCAGAAATGGTTCTGCAAAACAAGCAAACAAACAAACATCAGTTACTTATTCACAAGACGTCTACTAGTCCACCATTTAGTAGGGAAACTGAAGACCTTGAGAACAAAAGAAAAAGAAAGGAACCAAAACTCTCCAACAGTTTCTATAGAGGTTTGTTTGTCTATATAAAGGAAATTATCATTCATCATCAGAGTAACCATGCAAGTAACTGTTTGCAAGTTTGCCAAAAACAATTTTAATAGCATTCCAAATTTTATTACTATCTCTGCAGTGGGACCAACGAGAATAATAAGAACCTTTTATGCATGCAAGATTCAGGCTTTATCGCATCTTTTAAAAAAACGATTTACCGCTACTGAATTCAATTCTAATTCGGGATACATCCGGATTTTATCACACGTTTTTGCTGCCAATGCCAGCAGGTGAATGCATCTCAGGAAACATCTGGCTAGAATCCGAGTTCAGCTGGCTGATTTGCAAAGCTGTTACCAGAGATGCACCTTTCCGGCAGCAGTGGCAACAAAAATATGTAAGTCGGTTTTTAAATTATGCAATAAAGTCCTCAGTCAGGGATGTTTTCATGATACCACATTTCTGTTGCCAATCATCCCTTGTTGAATATGCATCATACCATATTTCTGTTTACAACCATCCCTTGTTGAAATGAGTGTGCTTGTGTGTCTTTTATGGGATTAAAACTACCACATATATTATATTAGCCAATGCTATATTCATCATACTTACGTTCTCTTCTTTTCTAATAGGGATTTGAATGTGGAAATCAACTCCAGGTATGAAGTAGGTGTAACATAATTGTGTCTCTGGAGTTCATTATAAAACAATTCAGACAAGTTAATAGTACTCATATGAAATTTTTGGCACAAATCAATGCAGCCGTGCCGAGTGTCTTCAGACATTTCAATATCTTCTAGGGAGCGAGTGGCCACTGCCTGCAAAGCATCTGAAGGCCATGACTAAATTTGAGGAAGAGAAACAAAATATTTTACTCTTATTGTGAAAAAAAAGGATACTGCACAGGGACGTAGCCAAGGGGGGGGTTCTTGGGGTCCGGACTCCCCCTTCCGTTAGATAAAATGGATGGTGCGTGCTGCCGTGCCGTCACACCCAAGCCCCTTTATAATGGTGGCACTTAGTGTGGACCAGGGACATAGCCAAGGGGGGGGGTTCTTGGGGTCTGGACCCCCCTCCCCTTCCATTAGAAAAATGAATGGTGTGTGCTGCTGCACTGCCGTGCCCAAGCCCCATTATAATGGTGGCACTTAATCTGGACCCCCCCCCCTTCCTAAAATCCTGGCTACGTCCCTGTACTGCACAAAGAACATCTACAGCAAAGACTCTGATTATAGACTCTATACTTGAAGTTACCACAGCTGAAAGTATACTAGAGGGATTCTGCAAAAAGACACAGAAAACACAGCCTAATGCAGCATTAAGTACATTTAGTTACAGAACTCAAGAGCCATAAGGTCCTATTAGCCAAGGTAGTAAACCCTGTATAAAAATAATGTAACATAACATAAACAAAAAAGCCCAACAAATAAATGTTCTAGCACATTATATAAGGCTTGTTTCCCCTAAAAGAATTATTCCCAAAGATCTGCTAAAATAAAACAGTTTTTATCTCCTTACCTTCATTAGTTAAGAGGATGCTAGTCTAGCCTCTCTGGGAGTTCCAGAATCCAGGAGCAGCAACTAAGAAGACCCTCTCCCATGTTCCCACCAAATGTACCTGTGAGAATGGTGGGAGACAGAGCAAGGCCTCCCTAGAAGATCTCAAAATGTGGGCAGGTTTACGTGGAAGATCATCACCAGCACTTTGAACTGTGCACAAAAACAGATGGGCACCCAGCTGAGGAACAGCTGAGGTTTCTGAACACTCTTCAAAGGCAGCCCCACATATAACATGTTACAGTAATTATCCGCATACTGATGATGCCAGACCTCAAAACTCTGGATGCCCAATCCCAGCAGTTTCATGTATATGCTAAACAGCATAGGGGGACAGAAGAAAGCTCTGACAGACCACACAGGCAAACTGCCAAGGAGTCTCCCAGTACCACCTTCTGGGGTAATCTCTCCAGGAAGGATTGAAGCCACTGTAAAACAGCACCTCAAAGTCCCATCCCAACAAGGTGGACCAAAAGAAAGGTAATAGTCAATGGTATTAAAATCCACCAAGAAGGCCAGAAACACCAACAAAACACCAACAAAGACATTTCCCCCCTGTCCAGCTCTAGGTATAGGTTATCCACTAAGGCCACTCTGTCCCATAAGAAGGCCTGACACCAGATTGCAATGTATCTGAATAATCTGTCTTCTCCAGAACCCCATGAATTTGAGAGGCCACCACACAAGCTCCAGTACCTTGTAATGAAATGCTGGAACTGGCTGATAGGTATCCAATAGGGTGAGGTCCAAAGAGGACTTTTACAGTAATGTTTTCATAGGGTTTTTTAAGGCATGAAATGCTCAGAGATGGTTTTGTCAGCTCCTCCCCCTGAAATATAGCCTGTAGCATCTGGTATTCCTTGGCAATTTCTCATCCAAAAACTAACCAGGACTGACCCTGCTTAGGTTCCAAGATCAGGTGGGATCTGGTGCCTTTTAGGCCTTACTCTCTAAGAGCAATCATGAATTTATCAAGATCCATAACCCTCCTCAAGTGGACCATTTTAATATGTCCTCAACTCTAGAAGAGTTTCTGAGGGGTGAAGCAGATGGTCTTGTAGGAGAGGCCTCCAGCCGCTCCAGCCGCAATCACTTTGGGACCGTGGCAACCGCACAGCCCACTTCCAAAGAGGCCAGGAGCCAGATTTTTTCTGCTCCTTTTGGATCTAATCCATAGGATTGCATCATGGTGTCAAAGCAGCCTCCAGCCATTTTGAGGGCATGTGTCAATTGAATGCCATGCTCCGCAAAGCGACCGAAGCTGCTTCTTTTGGCCCATGTGTTTTGGGCCTGAGTCCCAGCAATTGAAATTATACAGATAGTAATCTGCTTATGATTATAGACAGTTCTTCCAGTCTCAGATCACCATCATACCACACAGTATAGAAAACAAGGCCAGCAGCATATGTAGGGCTAGATATCACTTTAGAGAGCCCCCTGATTGCCATGGCATGCACGAAGTCCTAAGTGACTCCCAATGGCGCAGTCTCACCATGAAAGCTGAAATCCATCAGCCTTCAAGCTGATGGGATTCCAATTCCAGGTCCCAGACCACCCTGACTAGCTCAGGAAGGGAGACTGTTAAACAGTGGAGTGGGCAGTACACACAGAACAACATTGGTTAGAATTCTAAGCTGGGAAATCTTCAACCTAGACTTGCACATTAAAAAAAATGATGTTTTTCACTGACTCCCTTCAGCCACCATCTTGG